>NC_030382.2:58806172-59112422 GCF_001625215.2 Daucus carota subsp. sativus
GGACTAATGGTTAATTTGTAGCAAGTTAAATACCTCATTCTTCCTTAACCAGTCCCCAACCCCTCCACAGCTAACAAGAAAAATATATTAAAGGTAATACCTCAGTAATCAGTCTCAGCTGATGTACATAATCTTTGCCAGGGAACAAGGGCTGTCGAGTCATAATTTCACCAAGTATGCAACCGACTGACCAGATATCAATTGCTGCAGTGTACTCTGAACAATTAAGGAGCAATTCAGGGGCCCGGTACCAACGAGTAACAACATATTCAGTCATGAAATCAGTTTCAGAAGTTGTCCTTGCAAGACCGAAATCTCCAATTTTCAAGTCACAGTTTGCATTAAGGAGCAGATTGCTAGGCTTTAAGTCACGGTGCAAGACATTTGCAGAATGAACATACTTCAGTCCTCGCAATAGTTGGTAAAGAAAATACTGCACAAGTAACAGAGAACTTTAGACCTCTCCTATGTCAGATTCACGCAATCTGATTTGGAGAACACAATCATGTGAACTTCAGAATGCTTCTTGTAGCTGACCATTCCTCATTGGTTACAATAATGCAGATCAAACTGATATACAAAGCCAGTAGCACTTCTATGAATGGGGAAAGGTCAAAATACATACATGTTATACCTTACATCTTTATATTAAAATACTGATGATATCATCAGCAGTGTGGATTTGAAACAAGTGCTACTTCTCCCGTCTTCACTAATGTTGTATTTGGTTGGGGTGAATGAATATGGAAGGAATGGAATGAAATTTGAACCATGTGACGGGCAATTGTTTATAAATTTGGTTCCTTCCTCCATTCCTTTCCTTACACCCTATACTAGAGATCACATCCCCAATTTGGGTAGGAATGCTCCATTCCCTCCTATACTCAATTTCATCTCGAATCTCATCATAACAATTTTGCACTCACTCATTCTTTTCCAAAATTTCCCTCCTACCTCTATTAGTTTATTATTTTAGTCATTCCATTCCATTCTCCTCAACCAAACACATGATAAGGGTTTCATATTTTAAGTCTAAAAGGAAGAGTGGAAGACACTTAATATTAAGTTTTCGACCAATACATGTAAAATTCAGAATGCTTCATTGGTCACCAATAGTACAGATCACGCTAATATACAAAGCCATCATCACGAGTGGGTGAAGGTCATGATACATTAATACATACATGTTAGCCTTGCATTTTTATGTTTTAATACTGATGATATCATCAGCAATTAGGATATTAAGCAAGGGCAACTTCTCCTGTCTACACTAAGAGTTTTCTATGTTAAGTCTAAGAGGAAGAGTGGAAGACACTCAAATACTCAATATTAAGTTCTCGACAGATACAACTTACAAGTGTGTCATACTGTCATCACAGTTCACATAGATCTAGTCTAAAGGCCTTCATAAACAGTAGCTAGCTTGAAGGTTGTCAAAGTAGACCAATAGTTGATGATCACTGATCAGCCTAATCACAATAAGTCAAAGTTCTACCAGTCAGCCTGACAATTATTTCTTATAAATATATTTCTATTAAAATAAGCGTTATGCACGGAAATAGAACTGTTGGCTAAATGTAGATCGGGGAATGGTGAGAGGTGGCAAATAAAGCAAGCACAGTGCAATGAGGACAGGACTGAGTTTCACTGCGGCAATGAGTTTATTTCATTGTCAATTTTAGTACTTTATGAGGTGTTTTGTAAACTAAACATGATTCCCAGGCTTGTCGAATCAAATAAGTACAAGAATATGGCAACTATATAAGAAAAAATATTCTGTGTGAACCAAAGTGTGAGGTCAAACCCGACAATGATCATCTGTAAGTTGTTGGTTAGAGCGAATTATCTGATGAAGATCTGTGTCCATTAATTCATAGACAATGTACACATCATTAAAAGTTTCCTTCTGTGGAGGCCTTATGATGTCTTTGATGGCAATTACCTGCAATTGTTAAAAAATACAGAAAGCTGAACTTTAAACATTCTTAATTTATTAGCTGGATTTGTAAATCAACATGAAGAATAGTAAAATATACTCCAGTGGTTAGTCCACCAACTAGGCAATAGAATCAGTACCAAATGAAGGTCTGCTATCTTCAGGTTATTAACTATGAAGTTGAGCAGGACTTACATTTTCATGATCCATGTGACGAAGAAGTTTAATTTCCCTAAGCGTCCTCTTCGCATCTATTCGATTGTCAAATGCATTACCAATTTTCTTGATGGCAACTTCCTCACGAGTATCAGAATTCATAGCGGCACTGGAGCAATTAACAAAACAATTTTGTTATATGGTGTTGATTAGAAAGAAAAACAAGTCGACAACTTTATACACAGACAATAAAAAATATTTCATGGTGTCACTCACTGACACAAGGCATACACAGTCTGGTTCATCGATGTATGTAGAATCCAAGATACCATGTTTGTTAACTACTACCTCCGTCCCTATTTATCTGTCCACTTTTAACATTTTCACGCATATTAAGAAAATTTAAGTTTGATAAGAAACTTCTATCAATACCCTTATTTAATGCCTTAATTGTAGGAAAATACTAGTGGGATTACTCCATTATCAAATACAAATATGATGAATCAGTGAATAATAGTCATGATATTTATAGCTTGAAGAACAAAGTCAAAGACTTTTCAGGTTATTAAATGAAAAATTTTGCTTTGATTATATAAATGGACAGATAAATAGGGACAAGTTTTTACTTCCAAAATGGACGGATAAATAGGGACGGAGGGAGTAATATATTATACTCCCTCTGTCCTTTTATAGTCAGCATTTTACCAACTTTGTAATGCATATAATATTTATTATATGATCAAGATAACTCAACAAAAGGAATATAATAAGAAACTGCATTTAATGCATCATAAGATTCTGTTTTTCATATTTAGAAAGAAATTAAAAAAACATACTTTTAATCTTAATATATAATTGGCCAAATTAACCAAAATACCAATATGACAATATAAATGTGACGATGGGAGTATTTTTAACTAATGTAACATCATATACCATTTAAATGATATCAAAAGCTTTGATTGTAAAAAATGGCTATAGAGAATTAGAATAAATAAATGGAAATATAAAATTAGGTGAAAAACATTTTATTTTTTTGGTAAGGTCGATCTAAAAAAAATTAATATTCACGCGCACATTCCTCTCCACTGAGACTCGAAATTTTGACCATTGATAACTAAGAATGACGGATATGTGCTGGATTTGAGGACAGAATGAATTGACGAAAGTGAAAATGGACATGAAGGTGACAACCAACACTAATACCAACTGACTAATAAGGTGACATCGCGATAAAGTAAATATGTAAAGAACCAAGGAGGGACAGAAGCAGCTAGTAAACTGCATGAGTCACCAAAAAAGAAAAGCAATTATGGTGCTATCATTCACATAATTATACATCGATTAATTAATGAGCACCATATGCATATGCAGTCTGAACTTTACAGCATTGATGACAAAAAAAGAGTACAAAAGGGCTTTTATCAACGTGATTACACGGTAACAACTTGCTAATAAACAGCTAACCTAATCTCAAAAGCTTGATTCCTGCAGGGCACTTAATTCATTAGACATGTGCAGTCTCAGTGCAGTCACGCGGACAAAAAACTAGATTCTAATCATCATGATAACAGAGTTCAAGCACGACTTCAACTACAATCTAGCTTCCACTCAGTATAATCATCACCAAAATCTACTTAATTTGGGGATTTAGGTCTAAGCATAGTTCCACCGTAAATCAGAGTCATTACATGAAACACAAAAACAGATCAAATTTCCCAAACATCCATCAACTTCCACAAGACCAAGGCAAGTCAAGTAAACTTAACATGAAGTCATTCACAAGATTTCAACAGTCTAACCACATTTGACATCTAAAAAGTACTTCCAAATTCCAATTCAAGAACTAACCAACTAAAGACACCAAATCACAAACACATAATCAAGATTTACTTCCTACTTATATCACACCGTTCATCAACAACTAGAAGCACAAATACCAACTAAATCAAGATCAAAATACAGTAAAAAGGAAGAGATTATACCAGACAATCCCATAGGCCCCACGACCGACAGGGCGGATCGGAGGGACATATTTTCTTGAAACCTCAAAGAGATTGCCATACACATTGTACTGAACATATCTTCCACCATGAGTTGGAACTCCTTTAATATGTCCATGATCAGCTGCTGCTGCTGAGCTTGGTTCCATAGATTGAAATGAAACAAACAAAGAAAACCCAGAAAATAAAAAAACCCAACTTGAAAATAAAACTCTATAAAGATTGGATTTTGGAGAGACAAAAACAAGAACAAGGTGCTAACTTTGGGGAAAATGCAAAAAGAGGTTTGTGGGTTGCTATGGATTTATGGTTTTTTGACATTTGTTTGGGGGAATATGGTGAAAATTGATAATGGATTCTGACCTATTTTTTGTTCTTATTTATTTTAAAAGAAAAAAAAATCAAAACAAAGGAAATTTACAGGAAAAGAGGAGAGAGAATTGTAAAAAAGAGAAGTCTTTTTGAACTAAATATGACATGATTATCCGTGAAGAGGGGTTGATAAGTTTCATGTGTGAATGCAACACTTTACATACATGTGTAGTTTTTATGGAAGGTGATAATGATGTATACACTTGTCATACATTTTTTTAGATATGAATCAAATTTTTAGATAGAAATAAAACGGGTATATACGGGGAAAAGGTGTGAACGTGGTTAAATAGAAAAAAATGAAAAAAATAAGTTTCAAATATGAAAAAATTGACATGGTTAAATAGAAAATTTTAATCAATTCGATTTAATATGAACGGTGGAAGGGTCAATTTCATTTTTAATTCATATAATAAATACAGCAAATCAGATCACGGTGTGTGATATTCTCAAACTTTTTTGTGAATCCCTTTGAAGTTCTACTATTTTTCAAATAATTAATATATTTATATGATATGCTATTATAAATATGAATAATAAATCTTGCCGTGAGTCTAACGAGGAGTAACATATATTTTATGACAAAGTTGCATCAAGGAGAGAATATGTATTCAGCCTCGATAAAGTCCTGTACGCATTTGTGTACCCAGTGCAAAATACATCTAACATATAATTTAATAAAATCAAGCTGCTTCACATAGACGAGAAAGAGACGACCTAAGAATACTGTATATAGAATGTGGTAATTCACAATACTAGGGGATTGATTTTCTGACACACTTGTAAAAAAGTACTCCCTCCGTTTCTTTTTACTTTGCTCATTTGAAATGTCGGGACTGTTCATAACATGAGACAAATGATTAATTTACGCCAAATCTATAAGACCAAATATAGTCATGAGTGATCTTGTTAGATTCATATTTATGAGTATTTTAATACGATAAAATTTGTATATTTAATACTAATATAAAACTAAAGATATTAACGATAAGAAGTGTGCGTTGGCAAACGTGTCCAAGGCAAACAGGAAAAGTAATAAGAGACGGAGGGAGTATTGACTATATATAATAATTATATTTAATATCTTATTTTTTTCTTCAAAATAAAAGTTTAAATTTATTCTCAAATTTATAAAACGAAAATTTGAAAAATAATAACTCAGATCAATATACTTAAAAATATGTATCATAAAATTAAATACTACTATTTATTTGAAACAGAGAGTAGTCGCAGAAAACCAGTTTCCTCTCCATTTCTTCCACAAATTCAAAGAGAAAAGTCTTCAAGACAAATGCTTGCAATAACCGATTTACCAACCAACACTAAAAGATGGACAAAGTCAGAGCTGGCTGCCTTGCCTTGGAATACCATAAGAAAGTTGAATGACCAAACACCAAGTTCAGTTGACTTAGAATGTTTCCAGGCCATTG
This sequence comes from Daucus carota subsp. sativus, assembly GCF_001625215.2. Classification (NCBI taxonomy): domain Eukaryota; kingdom Viridiplantae; phylum Streptophyta; class Magnoliopsida; order Apiales; family Apiaceae; genus Daucus; species Daucus carota. The sequence goes on from NC_030382.2 coordinate 58,812,070, forward strand.
TTTCTCCTCCATTGACCCAAAAAGAACCTTTCTTGGGTGTTTTCGGTGTTCGGTTTATAGGTCACATTCCAATGAATGACTTGTTACGCGAAGATGATTAGTTGATTATAGCATTAAGTTAAGAATTTTCGTAAAATTAAGAAAATCTCAGGACAAGACTTCATATAAGTATTATTATATTATACACGTAGTACTTATTTTGTTTTAGAACTTTCTTTTTGACACATATTTTTATATCTTTTGACCACACTGTTAAATTAATTTTTTTAATTTTCATTTTCTGAATTATAATATTAATCATATATTGTATTTTTAAAAAAATTTGAAAATAAGAATTTAAACTATCACTTTAAAAATTTTAAAATGTGTGTCAAGAAATAGAATGAGCAGTTAATTGATGTCACCTAAATCTTCTCGAAAACAGCCCAGCGATGCTAGAGTGATCTTCGTATTCATTCTCCATTGATCCTTGTAATGAATTAATTCATCTATATGAGAACGAAGAGAAGAGCGGCAAGATAATTCCTCCATCAGAAACAAATAGGTTGCCAGAGACAGTAGAATGTAGCATATGCAGCATAGCACTCGGCTTCGACGTATTCATTTTCTTGGCTTTCGAGTGTAGAAGGTGGAGGAAAGCAATTTGTAGAGACAACACAACATATACGACAATCAGGATCCCGATTGATGACCACTTTGTTAAAACCTTCCCTGTTTCCGATTATGCTTAACGAAGTTCGATTATTATTGAAGTATAAATAAATTTCCTTATAAGCTAGAATTCTCCTACATAGATTGGCTTTCACCTTCCCTGGTCCATTTCTTATATGTTTATGAAAGTTGTAATTATTAATAAATATAATTATAAAACTCTATCAAAACAATATATACACACATTCATTCATTCGTACGTACAGGTCACCCTTTTCATCAATATTCATGTATCCTGGTAATAATTTTTGTAAGATACAAGCAGTAAGTTTTTTAGTAATACAAACATTATTACTATAAACAACAAAAACCAATAGAAACATTTCCTTTAAATTTGAACAATTTACATATAGTTCTGATTACAAACATAGAAGACCACCATATACATAAACTTGACAATAGATAAGAAAGCAAATACATATGAAACACAAGAACCCTAACACATGACAAATTGCTACCTTCACGACAACTATTCTCCCACATATACTTTACCTTTCTAACCACCCGATTACATAGAACTTGCAAACTACACTCATATATATATAAGAAAGACAAAAAGATTCACCTCACGACTTGTTCTAGATTGCTGTTTCTTTGCACAGGGCTAGAAACATCAGTGCCCACTCTCAGGTTACATAGCAAGGCATCACGTCCCGTCAGAAGAATTTGGAAGAAGCCATCTACTTCCTTTAAGAGGATATCTAAGCCTTCTGAGAAACTGGATGCACTCTTCCCCAAGTTTGATATGCAATTCTTGTACTCTTCAGCCTCCATAGAGTTGGGGCCATCTTCAACTAAGGGGTACAGCTTCTTGACAACAACATGAATTGCTTGGAGTTCTTTCAATACAGTAACACCCCCAGAGGAATATATAGTTCTTATTTCTCCATTAACAAAAGCCTGCAAGCTGGTAAAAGCCTCTGCCCACAAGTACTTTTCTGGGACATGTAGATCCATTAACTTCTTTGAAGAACCAGAGAAAGCAGCGGCAAATATTCTGCAGACAAAAACAGTAAGTACCTTAACACCGTACATAGCATGCAACAAAACTTTCCCTTTGGATGAGTTTTTGACTTTTGGTTCATTAAGTGTTGCAACAAGATTATCTAAGACGGAAAAGCAATTCTCAGTTTTAGAACTTTTTAAAGTAATGTGATGCTTCCAGTCATCAAGTGAAGATCGTGCACGTATGAATTGCTTTGAAGGTATGGAATCCAGATTGCGCATGACACATTGGAGAAAGAGGTGACCTTGCTTGAGTCGTGATAGTTCTGCTGAAAAACCAATGCATATATCAAGCATCTTAACACTATTGTCCAAGTATACATCAATCCATTTGTCATCCCAGTCGGATACAGGAAGTTCAAGAGCCGTTATTAATGTTTTTATGTCTGTATGTACTGCACAAAGTGAATCCATTGCAAGTCTCATCCAAGACAAGGTCAACACATCTTCACTGTCCTTTGGCTTAAGCTTTCTCAACCTCTCTGCCAAGGCTTCCTCAAAACTGTTTAAAAGAGCAATCAACCTGGGAGAGAGATGTGATCCCTTGGGTAATATCATGCGGAAAGGGTTTCCAAAGGGGAAGAGAGGTCTTTGTGATTCCTGTGGGCGACTCATTTCAATGTATTATCTGCAAAACAAAACAATGTAGCATTCTAATACAAGATTGACAAGGATGTAAAAAGGAAACCACACCATAATATCAGCTTAGGCACATAAATATATCATTTGGCTTTGGCCAAAGTCCAAAATGGTTACATTTGAACTCTTTCTGTTCTGCATTCCCTGAACCAGGTACTAGCGTTCCGAATCGTGGTATAGGAACTTCAATACCTTGAGTATGTGCTATAGGTAGTGTTCCTCATACCCTTTTTCGTCCCGTGTACCATACTGATCAGCATTCCTAATAACCACAACACAGTATACATCATATGGGTATATGAAAATTACTAGACCCTGTGATGGAAGCACGCACAAGAAGCACAAAACAACATCATCTGACAGATCATAAACGTCCTAAAATTCATGAGACATACTGGACCTCGTATTAAAATCATATCCCCACGCATTAAAACAGGAATCATGCCCTCATGTGTTCTAAGTTACAGTGTTCACCTATGTTACTCGGACTCTTCATTTTGCCTCGAAGTACCCGTGTCGGACACTCGACACTGGGACATGGGCACTTGGACTAGGACACTTATTTTAGGCCAAAAACATGTAAATTTGTCATAACTTGGACTAGGACTTCTAGCCGAGTCCGAGTAACATAGGTGTTCACCAATAAACACAACACCCACACCACTCGAACCACATGTCATATAAAATCCTCATGGTGCAATTGCAGGTCTAACTTCTTCATAATCAAGCAGTCCAAATCGCCTTACAAAGTCATGTTACACAAAACAAAAATTACTTCCACTTACAGTTAACACATTTCATAAACATCAATTCCGGGTAGTTTAACTCATATTTCTTAACACAATTACGTTGACTTTGTTTTCCGCCCTAAATTTTAATCCAAAACAATTTCACGCTAAACCGTAAACTCAAGCGTAAATTCAACAGAAACTGCAACTAATCAACCAAATCAAATGAAATCAATTCCAAGCTAGTAACAAACAGATACATATGTCCAGATCTACACACATTATAAAGTTTGACCAAACAAAAATGAGAAAATCTAACAAATTAATGAAAAATTAGCTTTAATCATTATATTTACAGCACGAATTGAACAAATAACAAACCAGATCATCAATTACACAAATGCAACCGTTACAAAACAATATCAACAAAAGATACTTAGAAATAACACATATATGAAATAAACAAGATTAATTAATAACAGAAATACTGACATATAGAAAGAGATAAAAGCGTACATGATTTAACGAAAGCGGCGGCGATTAACGAAGACGAAGAGGCGATAAGAGTAGTAGCAGAAGTAGTTCTCCTTTGCTGTGGTGTTTGATTTTTCTCACTTATTTACTTTATTATTATTATTATTTTGGAATATTATTATATTTGTACACGTGTCGAGTTCTGGCTGGAGCCATGGCCTTTTTTCTTTTTCATCTTTCTTTTTTCTTTTTCTATTAAATTGGACCATTTCTTTATTGGACTTTGACTAGTTGTATGCTGTGGCCTTAGCCCAAGGGTTATTTTTGGTATACGTTGATTTACTACATAAGACTGTAGAGCTACAATTTTGCAAATTGGGGGATTATCAGTTTTTGTGTTTAATGCTTTTGCCCTTAAAATTTTAGAACTAAATTTTTGCGATATTCTTGTTACACAACTTTCCAAAAGGGGTATTTAGAATCAAACCGGATAAAAAATTTGTAAGACATTACACCGAATAAATAAATAAGAAATAAATGAAACGGACCAAGCACATGAGACTAGAGAGAACATATAGCAAAATGTGAAGTCTTACTATAAAGAGAGAAATTTAAAATGCACTTGCTTGCCCCAAAGGCTCCCTCTGGCCATTCTATCACCTTTACTACCTCGGTAGCTATCCCTTTAGATATGACTCCCCATAACTGGGTGTAGACGTGTTATGTTCCATATGCAAGAGAAGCAATGAGAATAACAGAATATTCGAGGAATTAACAAAGTGTTACATGTAATTCTAGCTGCTGTTGTAATCCTTTAGTCTGTCTTCTTATCGGGTTCGTCAATTGCAGCCAATCGTTCAACTAGTGGAGGATGTGAGTAATGATAAGCGGAATACCATGGATCTGTGTTCATAGCTGATAGGTTTTCCTCCTGAGTCACGGAAGTTGGGCATTGAGATGAGGTGAGGCTTTGTGATAAAGTCAGCAATGTAAAAAAGGCAAGGCATCCAAAGTAACGAAATGTTTAGACATTTAAAGTAAATGATTGCAGAAAATTACCTGCAGTTTCACAAGAGCGGCTCGTAGTGGTGTGGAATACCCAAGACTCTTGGCAAAAGCGTCGGCCTTTAGTTATAAATGTAAGTCAGAATTTAGATAGAGAAATGAACATGTTTAGAGAGAATAAATATCAACTATGCTCGCAAGATTACTACAGTACCTGGAACTCAAAAGCTCGGCTAACAAGATTAAGAGCAAAGCTTACTACGCGCTGGAGTGGCATTACAGTGTGCTGTCAAAAGCAAAAAATTTAAGATTGTGAAGGACACAAGAAAATATTGCCAAGATACTAAGCACCAACATTTTCAACAAAATTTAGAATGTTAATCTGTAATAAACACATTTAATCAGATTCACCATTTTCTCTTTTCTAATACCACTAATGATATATATCTAACATGTCATCAATATAACAATATTTTGACATAAGATAAAGGGCAGAGTGGGGCATGACATTCATTCAATTCAACATTACCTGAAAAAGGATGAGCCCAATGAGGACTGGTTGTGTATCAAAACCAAAGCTCTGAAACAGATCGTTGGAATTTCTAACAAGAGTATACCCTCCAAACTGTGAGAATGAGAGAATCTGCAACAGCATATAAGATGAGAAGATCAGTCACAGAACCCCAATGTTAATACTATTAACCTAATCATTCATTTAGTTATTAAGTTGATTGAAACAAAAACCAAACACAAAAGTTATAAGAACAACTAATCATAATCACTAATTGCTAGTGTTGGATTTAGATTAAATTTAAATGAAACATTCATCGAATTTTTAAATATATGAAAACATTAATTTAATTACACAGGAATGCAAACAGAGTGACTCAATGCAATCGAGCAATTGATGTTGGACTGAAATGATCAACAGTCACCTTTTGCATAACCGTACAAGATTTTTTGAGGTATTACAAGAGCAAAAAACAATATAGATCAAGTGGCAAAGCATGACAACTTAATAGATTATAATTATATATACCATACCTGAACAGCAACAAATGTGAACATGGTGTGATTAAGCTTCCAGTGACCCAATTCATGGGCGATAACAGCAACGATTTCCTCCTCATCTTTGCACTGCATATCATCAAGTGTTGAAGTCAGATGATATTTTTATTTTCCGAAAACAAATTTCTTGTCAAAATTACGATTTGAGGTCGCTTGAAAAATGCAGAACAGAGATGCTTTTCTTATTACATGGAAATAAACAAACTTATATGGCTTTTGATTTCAATTAACTTAAAATAGGAGTATGAGATAATAGCATAATGCTAAGGCTCATGTTTAAGACCAGCAAAGTTACTGAAGAGACACCAGATGCATAAGTAATTAGGTCATAATTCAGTGAACATATCAGCACGAAGGTATTTCTGTCTTGGCATAAAGTCTCCGTCATGTAACTGTGACCGAGAGCTTAGCAAATGATGAAAGCATGCCAGGCTTAACTCTGAGTGCCAGAAAGCAAATAGTGAGGTTTGCCAACTATACCATAACAAAGTGTTTCTTATAGAACAGAATAAAATACAGAACACCGTACGTAAAAAACAGGTTTTCTATCAATTTAGAATAAATATAGAAATCATGTTGATTATGAACTGGACAATTGTGATTGAACTAGTAATACCTGTTGAATCAATGTGTCATAAAGAACGATACGCTTGTTCTTAAAGAATCCATACATATAAGCCTGCATATTGTCAAGAAGTTGATTATTTCGAAATCAGCACGGAAAGGGACATCCAAAAACAGGTATAGTGCACATTGTAAACCAACCAACCAACTCCCCCCCCCCCCCCCCCCCCCCCCAAAAAAAAAAAACAATAGCCTTCAATATTATGCCTCTCACAAACAATTTAAGATTCAGTAAGGAGACTACAATATTCTTGAGACCTAAATATAAGGAAATCCACCATGTCATCACTCATAATTTTAGAACTACAACATAATAATTTCTATTTGCCTACTGATAGTAACTGTAGAAGTAGAAATTCTAGAACTGTACTTCGAAGGGGGCTAGGTTTTTATATCAGCATTGCTTCTCCTGAAGTTATGCTCTCACATCATGTCTCTCATCCCATCATGCTCTAGATTTTACAAGGTATGACCACAAATGCAAAAAGGAATCCAATTTATTTTGAGCATCTTTTCGGCATAAGCTTGCTGGTATTATATTTTAAAGGCATCTATATATGGGAGAGTCTCACAAGGAAATTAATATAATATGAAAGAAGAAACCAAACTTAGCTACAAATGCTATCTAGGCTACTAGGCTCTTTTGCTGTGAATCATGACTAGGTGCCCAAAATTTACTTGTCGCTTATTGAACACCAAAAGAAATTGTTACCCAACAAGAACAAGAGGAATACAATATACCAAGTAGAGTTCTCACATTGCTGTGGCTTGACCGAGTAGATCCATCAACAACAAACAACTTCTTTAAAGGAAATTGGAGGGAGGAAGCAAGTTTCTCAATCTTTGATCTAAGTTCTCCTTCTGGAAGCTATTTTTTGCATCAAAACTCTAGGTGTAAGCATTTGAAAAGAAAATTATAAGATCTTGAGTATGACATTGAAATATCCCCAAAGAGTGGAGCTTACAGGAGTGAATTTGTTAAAGAGTGGAGCTATTAGAATAGGGTAAATAGTCATCATCACGAGAGATAAAACGAACATAAATCCCCAAAGATAAATTGCCAAGTAGGGACCTCCTTTCTGCAAAAGAATTTATATCTTTATGTAGTCACTATAAAAAATAACTGTTAAATACTAGGCAGGAACATATAACTCGCAAATACTATAGTTTAAGTACCTGTACTATTACTATGATCGCAGCAACAATTGGAGGCCCGATTACAATTGATAGGACAATTCCTTTTATCATGTCTCTAAAGAATAACCATATTGTTTGCTGCATAATAAAAAAAACATTTATAACAAGTAATCTATTTGCCCAAAACAAACCACGGGAGAGAGAAACTAAACATATACCAGATATAGACAAACTTTATCAAGTTCTAGTAGAATATACTCACTTTGTTGAAACCATGGCGGGCTTCAATCACAAAAGTTGAATACAGTGAAAAGGGCAAATCAGTTATCTACAAGGAAATAAAAAAACAACTGGTGATGCCATATGAATGACAAAGCTTTCAGATATATCTGGAACAATCTAATTATAGATATAACAGTTAATGTAGTATTATCGAATGAAATGTACACTCAATGAAACACATTATGACCTTAAATTGAACTACAATGAGCTGATATGCTAAATACATTTATATAGCCTTTTCAGGAGGAAGAGAAAGTCCTCTCCTGTATAAATGCACTGTCGCAGAAATCACTTGTGGATTGAATTTGTCAAACCTGACCCAGATGAGAGAAGGGCTGGATCTTGCCAGGCAACAAGATCAGTGCCACATAATATTATTTTAGCTCCCTGGTTTAATGCCACGTAATATAACATTAAAATCTCACCTGTGACCAAAACATAACACCAACTAAGAATGAAAGAGTGCGTAGTATCTCATTCTCTGCATTGAGGCCGGCCGTCACCAAAAATGATCCTGATTTCTGCAGAGTAATACACACAATATAAATTACATGATGAAAAATACAGTAAGAGATTGAAAACTTAGAAAAAACACACTGGATACTAACCTTCCAGAACCAGGGCAATACCCCAAAGTACAAAATTGCAGACTCCATCAATATACTTACAAACTCGTGAAAAATATGGAAGTTGCTGAAAGCCATCAGTGAAAGTTATCAATTATAAGCAGAAGATTGCTTAAGCGAGCAGTAATCACTTTACAAAGAGTTATATGATGAGAAAACCTTTTATCAATACTATATGCTCTTGACTTTTCAAACTTTTCTTGGCTTATCACACCTTCCAAAGTTTTTGGGAGCTTCGGCAACTTAAGAGCAGTATGTTGGCGTAGATCAAGGTAACTCTCAAAGATATACATCAATATCATAAACCCTGAAAAATAACATAAAGGAGAATATAAAAACATTAGAGACAAAACAAATAGTACATTATTTAGAACTTTGTGAAATGCAAACAGATGACATGACCAGGGGATTATGAGTAAAAAAATAATTATTATCAATAATGCATTTGGTAGAGACAGACTGGTGAGGCTAGAGAGGATAGAAAAGAAGTTGGTGCATTTCCTCTGAAAACAATCAGCAATCTGTTGTGCCACATATAATAGACCTAGCCTAGTTTCAGATTTCCTTAGTAAGCTTTGAAATGTACGAATGTGACCATTATGTGCAGGAAGCGCTTATATAAGCTCCGTAAAATTAGAAGCGCTTATATAAGCTCTGTAAAATTAGGAAACGCTTATATAAGCTCCGTAAAATTAAGGAACTTCCATCAGTAGTCTCAGTAGAAAAGAACTGGTTCAGTTCGGTTACACCTCACCTATGTCTTTACGAAGCTCAAGAAAAACAACTAGTTCAATCCTATTGCATCATCAACGTACACGCTTAAAATTGAGGTCTAATTAGCCACTGCAGCAATCAAGCAATCACATACCTCTACATTTCGAAATTACTAGTACAATCTAAACACAACTTTTTATCTTACAAGCAGCCAACCCAAACAACCAAAAGCACAAGAAGAAAAATTAAGCACTCGGGTGTTCTTGTTGACAGTCATTAAATTAACACCCATTGACCTAAAAACACATGTGGACAAACCTCAAGAAAACAGTAATTTCCACAAATATATATTATCAAGAAAACCCAGAAACAGAATCAAAAGAGAACCATTTACTAATCAAAAATCAAGTCTCTTGAGTGAGTTTTTTTTAACGAAAAAGATTTAAAATTGATGGTGTAAATGTAAAAATCTGTAAAAACGAAAAAAAGGGTGTTAAAGAAAGAAAGAGATAGTGCAGATGTACCAACAACAGCTTCCATATATGGAAACGCCATGACTGATTCTGCAGCTGAGTTGTGCAGCCTAAACAAGGTAAAATATCTATTAGCAAGATATGTGTGATTATAGGGTGAAATTTGTAAATGGGTCATCCACCGGGTCGGGTTGTTTATTTTTCATTTTCATATACAGATTTGGATTTGGAGACCGTGAAATTTTTTTAATTCGATCTATTATATTAAATATTAAAAATTTGTAAATTATTTTATGTTCTCTGATATATTCTAAAATAAAAAGGGTAAAGTCAAATATATTAAGTGAATATTTTTATTTATTATAAGAAAATCTATTAATAATTTTATCATTAAATTAAAATGTGTTAGAATTGAAAATGTTTCAACTCATATTCATTAGTTGTGTGGTTAAAAGGACACAACAATCAAAAATATTAATTAATGAAACATTGTTTAAAGTAAAAAAAAAAAGAAAAAAGAGAATAGTTGTTACAGAAAAAAAAAACATTTATAATGCCACAGGATAGTAATTGTATGTTTCTATAGTTGTATCGAGGTCAAGGGGCATTTGCTTTTCCAGATCACAATTTATATGATAATGATTTTGGTAAGCGCATGTCCCAGCAAGTCAAGTCTGAGAGACATTTGCTTCTCAAAATCACGATCCACATATTATCGATGGACATGGCATCGACTTTATAAGCACGGGTCATAACAAGTCCAATGCAGCTCTATAATCTGATTTGATTGTATCACTATAATGAGCACTAATACGAGGTAGACGCATGAAAGAAGTAGTTAAATTCAATATCATACTTGAATGAATAATAATTGCACTGCCCAAAATGCGTACTTTGCAACTAGTATTGAAAGCCTAAATCATCATCTCTTAGCATCAAAACTCACTTTTTAATGCCATATGCCAACATATAACGACTATAGTTAGTTTACAATTAGCCTCTTGACAATGACTAAAGTCATTTTACAAATAGCACAGACTACCTCTATATAAAGTATATACTATAATTCTTTTGCTAAAAAAAACTGTATACTAATTTCTCTTCCGCTATAGACAATAAAAAAATATACGAACCCAGAACCACGAAACAAAACATTAAATTACATCAACATCTAAACATCTAAGTTACCAAGTCTAGAATGAAAAAAGAAAAAAAAAGGTGTATGAGGCTCTTTTTTTAGATAATCATCTCGATAGATGCAGGTAATATACAAAACTTCCGAGGAAGGAACCCTAAGAACTCTCCATCCGACTGAACATATATGTTGCTGTTACCAGAGACCTCCTCTATTTCCAAAGTCTGTGCACTGCAGGAAAAAAAAAACAAGATTATAACAATCATTGTTAAAAAATTATTGGAAATGAAAGGCAATTTACAGGAACAAACAATCAGTACTCATGAGCAACTATATGACTAAACTCTAATACAGTAATACCTCTTATCTGACTGCTTCCCATATGTAGTTAGCACTTAGCACAACTACGGAACCAGTAGAAACACAATCATATGATCAAGAAGACGACTCTTTACATTATAACTATATACACTGGTTAGATGTCCCGCGAAACAATAAATTAGACTCGACAACATCTGTCAAACCAAACATCTCTCTAACCATCTCTATCACTCCTTTCATGACTTAAAATATAAACCTTCGCCAATTTCAATTTATGCCAAATGATTTGAAGGGATATTACATCACCTTTGACTATTTAGGTCATAAAAGATTGATCCACTCAAAACTACACATTGTGAACTAAGTTTGAGATGAAGACAGGCATTATATGCATAAACATCTTAATCATGGAGTAATGCCCTCCATGTGATACGCGGCATAGGCAATATTAACTGCATTTAGATTAAAATTTATCTTGATATCCTCTATGATCAATCTACTAGCCAAAAACACTCTGTGACACACTAGTATGCAAGCTATCAAGTAAATATGCAGAAAGAAGATTTAGAAACCATAACAATAATATAGCAACTTTTCCAAACTTGATTACCCTTCAAACCACACTCATTCTAGACATCAAATTTGGGTCCTTTAAATTTAATTTTATCAAAACTAATGATTTTATCTCATCAAAACCTTTTTGAATACATCTAATTATGTTCGACCTACTACTCGCTCAACATTTTGTTTCTAAACTTTTTGTAGTAATTCACATCGAATCTGAATATGGAAAGTGAGCCAAAAATTAATTCAGAGTCAAAGCAATATCCAATCAAACTCAGGGGGGGGAGTATAATACTGAATAGGAATGATACTGCGAAAAATTGCAAATGGGACATGGTATTTATTTTCATTCATCATAACCAAGTTGCATCTTTTCCAATAAATTCAGCCAGTTACAGTCCTAATAGTGCACTTTGTTTCCATTTAATTTTTCATCGAAGCATTAAATAAACGATAATTTTACATGCTTAAAATTTAATAATCTTCAATTTCATGAGACTGTGCTCAAGAAAAGTCCATACAAGTTACTAAACCAAGCAAGCAGGAAAACATATCGATGGAAAGATATACTCCATTCAATACAAATGAACAAGATATACTGGAAGAAAGAAATACCTTACTGAAGACACATTCTTTACTGATAAATGTGTACCATTATACAACCTGTGCAAATAACGGATGAAGTGATACCATTTGAAGTCCTGAAGAGTCACAACCTGCAAAGACAGTTAGGAGCTGATTTAATTACATGGCCAGCACTAGTGATGCATATAATAAAAAATATGAACAAACTTAGTCGTGAATATATATACACACATTAAGTTTACCTCAAAATTTCCGCTTCTTGGGTCAGCATTAGGAGTGATCTTCATTCCACCGCCAAAGAATTTAGCATTTCCGATACACAAAGCTGTAACTTGAGAATATACTTCCCACTCACCCTCATTGACCTGAAGAAGCCAATGTCAGTTCAATCTGAATCAATATACACGTACTATCTGTAATACTAAGTTACAGATATAGTGCAATACGAAACAAATCGTTAAACACATGACCTTAATCTTAAGATCCTGGTTCTGATGCCCAAAAAAGGCTTGCAATGCACCAATAACATAACATAGGTTCCCAAATCTTTTGTACTTGGATGCATAATAACCTGCTTTCGCAGTCCTGCAATATTTAAGGAAAAAAATTATATGCAGCTAATTTATGTGTTTTTCATGACCTTGGTTACCAGTGATTTTCTTCAAAAAAGTGTCCTTACAAATGGATGTCTGCAACATTATTGAAATAGTGATATTCACCATCTTCTCCCCTGATAACTCCAATGTCAATCCGAGACCTTTGTCCTGCATGACCCCTTCAATTAGTAGACGAAAGAATATATCCCCCAAGCAGCAACTTTTAGATCAAAACAAACTTTTGCTGCTAAACCAATTGAACGAAGTACTAAAAGAGAAAAAGGAGAGAATCATCCGGTGGATCATGGATGTAACCTTTTGCTATGCGTTCAATTGCATCCTCAGGATTGTTTTTCCTGATGAAATAAATTACAGCTTAGATTTCTATCCAAGGACTTCCAAACAAACGATATAAATTAATATCATACAACAGGGGATAACAAAAGGTGAAGCGTAGACTAACCAATTTAGCGTCCTTGCAAAGTCAGAACCAGTTCCCAATGGAATCAACTGCGGAATATGCATAGCAGAGATCGAGGGTTAAATTACATATATTGTAAGAGCACAAAAATTTAAAATTGTTGCTAGAGCTGCCAAGCTTACACCAAGCGCAGTTGTATGAGAAACTTCTGGGTCTTCACAAGGAACGGGTTTTCCGCCCCAGAAGAACCCATTAGTAACCTGACAAGAATTTAAATATATCTATATAAGACACTGTTTAAAATTTTTTAAAAAAAATATTTGACGCATTTTATAGCAAAAATCCAAGAAAAGGATATGTTTGCACGATCCAAAAAGGTAGACGGAAACGACAAAAAACAACACATGAAACTTACACAAGAAATATGAAGCCTAAGCCAGACTAGGTTCCAACAAACCAATAAAAGGTTCTACTTCCAAAACATTCTATCCAGATACTTTACACAACCAACTGTTTGACTGCTTGTAATAAAACAAGTGTACATATTACATTTAAGATTCTTAATACCGGTTATTATTAAAAAAAACGAGAACGTCATATGATCTTGCAAGCCAATTTCAGATAATTTTACTTTGAAATAATAGCCTGAAATGCATTCTTTATACTTGAAAGTCGATGTGTGTTTCCCATTTCCATATGTAGATTGTAGGATACATCTTGTATGCTACAAGTTTAGATTCCTGCCATTAAATTCTATTAAATTTACAAGTACAAAGAGATCATTGGTTTATTACCAGCCAAAAAATACTATTAAATAGATCAGGTATAAGGAGGCCGGAAGTTTATGCATACATTTAAACAATTTCCAAAGATAGATGGAAACGACAAGAAAACATGTAATGCCATTTTGTTTTATTTTTCGTCTGACTTAATTGCTTGTCAATAGAATTTATACAAGATAATTTCAAAGGTCCTAAAAGGAGCTTTATGTTCACAATAGGAAGCAAAATACACCTCGTGAAGAGTTCCATCACCTCCAACTGCAATCACCGCATCAGCTCCTTGTCGTATAGCCTGTCAAAACAACTTACTAAAAACTTTAAGTATTTCAAATCATCTGATTCAAGTGTCAAGACGAGAGGGGCTAAAGATATTACCTCTCTTGTTATGTCAATAGCATGGCAAGGTCCTGAAGTGAAAGATTCGGATATCTGGTCAAACACGAAAAAAAACAAGGATCATGAAATTGTAATTAAGATAAAATATCTAGCTATCAACTGTTTGTATAAAAATAAATGCAGCAAACTAAAAACAAAGCGTACAAAGATGATCAACTGTCAGACTCAGACAAGTCACTAGAACAACGTAGCAAAGCTTTTGATACTAATAGAGGAATCGAAAAAGCATCCCCCCAGGAAAGTACAACCTAAAAACCCTGCCTCAATGTAGTTTCTAACATGTCGATAAATCATAATGGGCCACCATAGAAACAATAAAGGCCATACAAGTGCACAAAATGCCGTAACTAGCACACAAGGCTCTCACTTAAGCAGGGACTGACAAAATGTCAGAAATAAGCAGCATTTCTTGCAAATTTAAATAGAATTTTGGGACAATACTGATGTGCAACCAGTTATCATCGAGCTAGCATGCTAAGTACATATTTAAAATCCTGTAATAGTCACTAATAAACAGAGAATATCATAAAAAGGCGCAGACATAACTAGGAAAGGAAGCAAGTTGATACAACTCACATTACAGTCATTACCGAGGCGAGACCTCAAATATGGAAGCAAATTCTTCCAATCTTTACCTGTCCGGCCATTAGCTCCTACACAATTTGTCATAGAAATCAATCAGTTAAACACTCATTAAATGAATACAGTAAAGCAAATAATAGCACATACATGGAAATATATACATAGAGAGATTGAGATAGAGAGAAAGACAGAGGGAGGAGGGGAGAGAGGGGTGGGAGAGGGAGAGAGGGGGGGGGGAGAGGGAGAGGGAGAGGGGGGGGAGGGGGGGAGAGAGAGAGAGGGGAGGGGGAGGGAGAGAGAGGGGGGGAGGGAGGGAGGGGGAGAGAGAGAGAGAGAGAGAGAGAGTACCTTTAGGGTTGACGACGAAAACAAGGTCACGACGGCGAGAGTCGGTGGCGGAACGAGCGGGGGCGGCGGAGAAATCGGGAGCCATGGAATTTTGTGGAGTGAGAAACAAGGAAGAAGATTTAGGCACTGGCAGCAGCATTGCTATTCCGTAATAAGCCATCGCTTGGGTTCTTAATATGTGTGCCCCTGTAAATGTGCTGATGTGTAACTAGTATTCAGTACTACTAGTTGGAAGAAGATTAGCAGGATGGGACTTGGGAGAGATTAATATGGATGTGAGAGAGATTAATTGGGGGCGATCAGAATGACATCTATTACCATGTCATCCTTCCTTTGTCTCTTCCTTGGGTGAAACGTATGCAGCCTCGCTGTCTAGTTCTTATCTACTGTTCATCTCTCCCTTCCAGCTTCCGGTCTTGAGAATTTATGAGGTTTTTCAGTTTGATTTTTGAAATAATACTGTAAATCAAATCAGGCCTTTTTAATTTAAGGTCTGTGTGCGAGATTTTATATTAATAAAATGATGTTCTGTGTTATTGAAAATATGGTAAAAATAAATAAATTTAATACAATATGCACACTACATGTGGTAAGAAAGTTTTTGGTTTTTTGACACCGGATGAGACTTTGGATGAAAAGATAAAAGTAAAAATGGTTAAACAAAATTTATAAGAAAAAATAATATTGTAATTTGGAAGAACAAACATAGTCACATCAGGAAAAAAACTTGTTAAATATTTGCCCGAACGTTAATTTCTCGTGGCAAAGACTTCTTAGTTAAAAATTTAAAATTTGTGTGACATATTTAAATAGATATAAATTAAAATACAAGTCGATATCTACCTATATTTCAGGGGAATGGAAGATTTACGCGTCTGTTCGATGATGGGTGTGTATAATTGAGATTATAAATAAATTTCATTCATGAAATTGAGAATATTCCTCTCGGTATTTTTAAATTTGACAAAATTTTGGGATATTCGATTAGAATTTTAAATTATAATGACATTCTATGGATCTAAAATAATCAAAAATTTCGTTATCTTTCTCTTTAGATAACATCCTCTGGATCTGAAATAATTAAAAATTTCGTTGTCTTTCTTCCAAATAAGTGGATTTCAGTTTTATTTCTTTTAATTTTGTGATTCTCCTTTAGATCTATTCTCGGAGATATTCTTAGGTCTAACACCACCGCAGATTTAACTGTCTTTTTTTTTTGTCATGATAGATTTAAATGTCTTTATTCTATGTATGAAGCGTGTGGATTTTCGATCCGATTTACCGTGTTTTTGTTGTTTTCCTCCCGACTTAAGGTTTATTAACTTTTATTTGGTACTATTTCGGTTTGGTGTAATTGAAACGATAACACATGTGTTCACTTTAAATGAGATGCCCATGCACGAATTTTCATTAAGTTTTTAGTTTGTTTGTTTTTTTTTGGGTTAGGAACTTAGGATCTACATTCTCGTACATGAGTTGTATCACAAATATAATAAATCGTAATACAGATTTTTTTTCATCCATCAAAATTTATCATTTAATCGAAAGATACATAAGATATCTCTGGACATTTAGATAATAATACTTTAAAATCTGAATAAGAAAATCCATCAAAACTTGCAAAAACTTAAGTAAAAAAATATATATATTATGTGAAAAATTTAAATCTGACAATGACATATATGCCTTTACAAAAAAACATAATATTTTATTTAACAATAAGAGTGTAAGAACTTATAAAAAATATCAGACAATTAGCCTTTTGTTTTTATATCTAAGATTTCTTATCAATGCCAGTCTATCATTATGTTATTTATACTCGTTGATCATTTCCATTATTCGGTGATGCAATTTTGTAATTAGAGTCGAATAATATGTAATTAGGAATTTAAAATATATTTGAAAAAAATAAATCATTATTATATCATAACTAAATGTTTCATTTTCTAATTTTAAAAACAAACGATACGTGATTTCAATTTCAATTATCATAAAACTGCATCAGTTAACATCCATTACGTATCGCATAATTAGAAACATGAATATCAATATATCATATCTTAATTTGCACGTCAATTTTATGACTATGAAAATCTAGAAACAGAAATTATCGTTTAACATATCAATTTAGTATTATCAAAATAATCAAATAAATTTTATTATCAAATCGAAACTGAAGTGGAATAAAAATTTATCAAAGTTTATAATATCAAATAGTGATGGTCAACTTTTTAAAGTTTAATGTGACAAAAAAGAGTTGCAATCGTTAAGTTACGAAAATGACAATAATTAGTTGATTTTACATGTTTCACTAATCAGATTTATCAATTACTCCCTCCGTCCCTATTTATCTGTCCACTTTAGAAGTAAAAATTTGTCCCTATTTATCTGTCCATTTATACTTTCAAAACTAATTTAATGATAGTTTTTCAAATATATCTCCATAATTTCAATTTTCAAGGCTTGACTTATTTAAAACTTGGTTGAATTCATGTTTTCAAGACATAAAGTAGGGGTATTCCACCATTTTCAAGATATTAATTAGAGGTATTTAATGAAAAAGTTCATACAATCAATTATTCCTTGGTATGTGTTTTTTTTTCCAAAATGGACAGATAAAAAGGGACGGAGGGAGTATCAATTATTATCAAAAATTACACATTAATACATTAAACCAACCACACGCTCTAATGGAGTGGGTGACATAGACGGCCCAACTCACACGCCACATAGCCTGACACGCAGGACAATTGCGCGTGATAAAACCGTCAATTATTTCGAGACTATAATCTCAGCTTCTGGGCACAATTTCATTCCTGGATATACAACCCCCCCTAAATCCATATATCTATATCTACAGACACCTATATATACATCTCTCTCTCTCTGGATTTTCAAGCTTGAAACTATACATACGATCCAGGTAAAACCTAATTTTCTACTTTCTTAAAGAGATTTTGATGAATTCAATTGTTATAACTCCGATCTAGCTAGTTCGTTTGATTATTGTCTTGTGAAATTTCAGTTTGTTGCTGTTGTGATTTGATACGATGATTAGTTGAAATTGTTGTGATTCGTGCGTGTTCTAATTCGAATGAGATGAATTTGTTATGAATATAGCGATTTCTGTTGTTTAATCGATGAAGATTTTGTATGTAGAAGTTGATTTGACAAGGATTTGGATTGACATCGCATGATTAGGATGAGCTGGATCGCGGTGTGTAAGAACTTAATTTTAGTGTTTGGATTGAGTTTAGTTTGGTCTTGCGTGGTTTTTAAGTTTAGAAGGTGGAAAGTGATGCACATATCGTTCGGTTTGAAATGGGATAAGTTCTAGTCATGTCTGATGTGGGAAATAAGATTTTACGCCCTGGAGATGCTTTTTTGTGATTTTGATGCAAATTTTTTTGATGCAGGTTTGTGTCCGTAGTTAGGGTTTTGATTTTGAGGATTTTGGCGCGAAGTGGTGTTATTATTGGCTGGGAGAGCGAGGCACTTTGTATGTGGTAATACGGCATAATGAGTTTTGAATTTGAGGAACCAAGTTTACAAGACAGCACATCAGAATCACGTGACGTAACACAGAAGTAAGTCACTTGCTTCCTTTCTGTTGTCTTTTTCCGGGTTTGCCACTTTTTTGCCAATGTATTTATAGTTGCAATGATTCCCCCCCATCCCCCCCCCCCCCCCCCCCATCCCCCCTCCCCCTCCTCTCATAACGCAGGTTGTGTAAGATTTCCTATACACGGGAGTTTCTTTTATCCTTGAGTGAGTTGGATATATGCAAAAATTTGCCGAAAGGATTCGATCGATCAATATTAAGGTATGAAGTTTATCTACTTTTACTATTAGAAACTTTAATCCGATTTCTGTATTTTGTGGATAAATGTCATAACGAAGGAATATCATATTATTTAACATTCTTTTACAATTGCTAGTGCTGCGTCAGTTCTTTAATGTGCATGCCGTTGGAACTAAAGTTGTTACTTTGTTTTAATCAGTGAGTTCGAGGACACAACACAACAACGAAATTGTGGTACCGGTAGCTCCCCGTTGTTAGGTTTTAGACGTGGTGATTACAGTTCATCTCCACCTACCAGAGGCGACTCAAGTAATTACTCTAGAGGAATATATGGAAAGTGGGGAAGTCGATCTTCTGGACAGAGCGATAAAGACAGTGATTCTCAGTCTGACAGGGATTCAGGTTGGTTTGTCTGGTAGTATGCTTCAATGGATTCTTTCTGGTTTGATTGACCACATCAGTACTTGTCTCCTGTAGAGAACATTGTTTTTTTCTTCCTTCCACGAGCCTGGACAATCACTACTGGGACTACCTAATTATCTTTTTTGGAAGCGTCCTAAGTTAAAGAATTTCCAAATATTGTTTGAATTGTAATCTTGATATTTTGTTACTTATATAGTTATCTAAATGGTTAGCAATCCCCTAGGACACTACTTTAAATAGGATTCAATTTTACCCCTACCCCTTCTGCATAGATAACCATAAAGGTCCGTACACCATTATAAGCCAAATTTGAAAGACTTTGGTCATTTTGCAGTTGCAGTATAGAAATTTTGAATTAGACAGACTTGCTTCAAATCTACCAAGTTTTTTCATGTTATGTCGTAACCATGTTTCCTTGAAGTAGTATTTACTGACCAGAGAATGCTTTCCAGATTCGTAACCAAATTAACCTTTTTCCCAGTTGAAGAAAGATATGTTTCTAAATTGAACCTGGAAAATTATGATATAGAATTTTAGAAGTTCTATGCAAGATAAGCTTTAAGTCTTAACCTTTGTCCAAAATTTTCAATCATATTCTTCCAGAGTCTGGCAGGCGTCAAGGAAACCCTTTGAGACGGTCTTGGCAAAGTAATGATCATGATGGGCTTCTTGGAAGTGGTTCTTTCCCGAGACCATCTGGATTTGCTGCTGGGATGATGGCTTCAAAGGGTCGAGGAGATGATCACTTTCAGCTAAAGAAGAGTAACGAGCCATATCACCCTCCTCGTCCTTATAAGGTAATGGCTGTAAGAATATGTTCCCTATTATTTTTTCGTGAGGGTCTTTTTCGATTTCATCTAGTCTACTATTCTACTGTGCATATATTATAGAATTATATTGGTTAAGGTCCTTTGGTCTCAGTCAAGGTTAATTCATGTTGATCCCATTGACAATTCTATTTGTGTTCTATTCAGGCGGTTCCTCACACACGGAAAGAGAATAATGATTCAATCAATGACGAAACTTTTGGTTCTAGTGACTGTACAAGTGAGGATAGGGCAGAAGAGGAAAGGAAGCGCAGAGGTTTTATATTAGTATTATTTTCAAAATACAACACAATTTTTTTTTTTCATCTTCAGCATTTAGGTTATGGCTATACATAACTCTTCCTTTTGAATTTTTGGCTGGATTATCTGCTATCGACTAAAATTGAAACTGACTTTCTTCTCAGCTTCCTTTGAGTTGATGAGGAAGGAACAACAGAAAGTTCTACAAGAGAAGCAAAAACTGCATGTTGATAAGGAAAAAGATGCTTTTTTCAAAGGTGATCCTGCATTGCTTAAACAAGC
Source organism: Daucus carota subsp. sativus (assembly GCF_001625215.2). Lineage (NCBI taxonomy): Eukaryota > Viridiplantae > Streptophyta > Magnoliopsida > Apiales > Apiaceae > Daucus > Daucus carota. The sequence goes on from NC_030382.2 coordinate 58,832,860, forward strand.
CATTGAGGGTAGAGCCTTGGAGCAAGGCAGAGAACTGGATATATCTGGAAGTCAACCTCCATCAACTATTGACTCTGTACCTAATCCTTTTCCTCCCCACACTTCTGCACCCAGACCACTTGTACCCCCTGGTTTTGCAAGCACCATTTTGGAGAAAAATTCTGGGCAAAAAGTTATTGGTTCTACGCAAGAGAAAATGGCAAGTCTTGTCCTTTTAATATTATCTCGTATTTATTTTCCATTTCCTTGACCTTTGTCCTCAATCCTCATTGAGTTGCTCATTTTCCTTGGAGTTATCTATTGGAGAGAGACAAGGACTTAAAAATATAAGTTCATTGTTAAGGCCATTTCTGCATCTGTACTTGTTGCAATGTATTCACTGCTCTAAATTACATTCTCTCATGTTGTCTACTCTGTGAGGTTAACCAATTACTTTCGGGTTCAGTAAGGCTTCTGCTGTACTATTAACATTGTAAAAATTCTCCCTTCCAGGATCGTTTTACTGACTACTGATTGTTTTAAATCGCCAAAAGCATTACAGAAACATCATTTGATTATTGTAAGAGAGACCTAAAAACTGTCTCTTTGTATATGTAGATTGGTAAGCAGGAGCTTGAAGAAAAGATATTGCATGCGAAGGCTATGCCTATGGAAAATGGGATTCCTGACAAGCTAGATGAGAGAAAATCTGTACATGACCAACAACATAAAGATGACAGCATTCATGGTTCATTTGCTACTAGGGGTAAAATGGCGGTCAATCCGTTATCTGGTTTGGAAGTTACAAATCAAATATATGGTAGTTACAGTGTTGTCAAAGCCACTGAAGCTTTGGATGACGGTGAAATTATTCAATTAGATACCAAGGTGACAATGAATGATACGATTAGCGATTCAAATCAGGATAAATCAGTGTCAATCCTGGATAAGCTATTTGGTAGTTCTTTAACAGCAAACACTTCTGCAAATTTAGAGGAGGTACATCTGCTCACAATGGTTTTTGTGTTGACCCTTGCACTCTCTATTTGTATCTTATTTAAAAACAAAATAACTGGATCAAGGTATATCAACTCAAAGCTTCTGTGAATTTTTGAGATATGAAGAAGTATGATTTACCCGTGTTCAGCATGTAAAGCATTTAAAGCATGTAGAGCATACTCCAACGCTTGTTGTTTTAATTGTTTATTCAAAATTCTATTGAATTTATATCATTTTCTTTGGCTGATAGTTGATAGTTTTGAAATTGATCCTGGTTCTTTATTTTGTATTTCTTTTTCTAAAGGCTAATTGGTCTGGTGCGTTCACCTCCTTGTGTTTATTTATGTGTACCGAGGATTTTCTGGTGTTTACTCTGTGTTTTAGGAGCTAAGTTGGAGTAACTGGTCAATCTTTCATATGCTATCCTTGAAATTATTAGTAATCATAATTTGACAAATTTTGTTGCTTTCCTTGTAGCATTATGATGGTCAACCTGATGTCAAGCGAAGTCCTAACATGGTCCAGTCTTCCAAATTTTCCCACTGGTTTCTTGAAGATGGTATATTATATTAGATGTTTACTGAGTTCTATTAGTTCAAAATATTCTGTATGATCTGTCTATATCATTTTGTAGATCTTTTTTGTAAGCTGTGTTCCCTTTTCCTTGCTTATTCTCTTTGCAGAAAAGCAGTCGCCTGAGCATCTCACATCTGTCGGCCCAGACAACTTGCTTTCACTGATTGTGGGTGGTGAGAAAGGCGGAATACAAGCATCTGATATTAAAAGTTTGCAACTTATTCCACCGGAACCTACTCTCCAGAGTTCTGAATGTAACAAGAGACTTGCATCTAGCAGCATATCCTCGGGCGGAACTGGGATATCTGAGCAGTCATACAAGTATAAAGTAGTTGAAGCCATTCCCGCAGTCCTTACATGTGAGGATCTTGAAGAGAAGATTCTATCTGAATATAGTGAGAACAGTTCGTCTTTGCAGCCACCTGTATATGAAGATAGTGCAGCTGATGGTGAGAAGGCACAATCCAAAGCCAGTATAGACAGTCACGCATCTTTGCATCTGCTTTCACTGTTACATAAAGGAACAAACCCTAAAGTTTTGACCCCATCCTCCAATGTAGAAATTGGACCAGCTGACCAAACACTTATTCCTGAAATACGCAATACTGGGAATGCGCTTGACAAGTCTACAGAGCCAGAGGGGCCTCTTAGTAACTCTGGGAAGAATATAACCCTTGAAGCACTTTTTGGAACTGCGTTTATGAAGGAGTTGCAGTCAGTTGAAGCCCCAGTTTCTGTGCACAGAACTGTAGCTGGGTCTGCGAGAGCTGATTACAGTGAGCCTCATGGATTAGCTTATCATGGCGGACATGATAGCTCACTTCCTGCTATGGGCGATGAAAACAAGTCCAACCAGTTAAATTTTGAAAATGGATTTTTGGCATCAAATTCAGAGCAGCAAAACAATACGGTGAATATGGAAAACTGGTTAGGATTTGCAGATCCTCAGATTAATATAGAATCTTTAAAATTGCGAAACGAGGGCAGGGTCAAACATGGAGCACACAGGCTAGTTCAAAATCAGCTGCCTGAAGAGGAAAGTTCACTTCTTGTTGGTGATCCACTGAACCCTAGTAAATCAGGTCATGTACCTGCCGGGAATTTGAAAAATGAAGAAGTTTCATCAAACACGTCATTTGATATTGCAGAGAAACTGGCTGCTCTTAATGCTGGTTACATAGATGAAAGGTCTTTAAGGGCTCAAGGAGGTATTCATTTAAACCGTGGTCCCTATGAACTGACCGAGTCCGAGAGGCAATTTCACAACTTTTATGCTAAAGCATCTCCGCCACAATTCCATTCTCCGCAAATGAGTCACGGAAGACCGTTATTTCATCCTATCGATTCTCATTCCGCACACATGACTTCCCAGATGAAATTTAGAGCTCCAGAGGGTATCAACCATGATGGCCGGATCAATAATCAGTTCCCTGTAAATATGATTCGTCCTCCTTTTCATCACCCCAACACTCCTCCCTCAGGGTTTGATCTACCAGTGCACCATCAAATGATACAGCATATGCAAGCGCCAGCAAATTTTCCTCCGCCAAATGTGCTACATGAATATCCAAGAGGTGGACCACTTCCTCCTCACCCTAGCAACCAACAGAATGCCTTTATGCAGGAACCAAACCTGTTGCAGGGATTCCCTTTTGGGCAACGACAACCAAATATAAGTGGCCTTGGGATGCAATTGCCTGGTAACTTCTTATTAAATATTTTAATATGAATATACATGAATTTTTGCCCTGCTTCTTGAGTTGTAAGCCCAAAAGGCCCTGCTTTTAGCTCCATTTAACTCTGAGTGATTTTAAATTTCTGATCTATCTAGTGACTGATTTTAGAGTGGTCTCCTGTCAGATAACTAACAAATATACAGATAAAATTTGCAGATATTGGAACTAATTAATAGTAATTGTTTTGGATATATATTTTACGAAAACAAATAATATTTTTGCCAATATATTTTACAAGTTTTCTGGCACTGTTTGGTTGGCTACTAGTGGCCTTTGTTTATCCGTCATTGCTTTTCACTCAGCTTACTATATGCTAATTGCCTTTTGTTTTGCACCTTACTGGAGTGATCTTGGTCGAAATTTATGTTGCCTTTAGAATGCCTTTCTCTGTGTAGTGACTTGACGACTATCTTAAGGCTATTCATTTGATACAACAAGCTTTGTTCGGCAGTTTTTAATTATCTAAATTCATAAATGTGCTTACAAACATTTCCTTGGCAATATTTTCCCAGCACCTGATGCAAGTGGTGGAGGCAATCATCCGGAGGCACTCCAAAGGCTTATCAGCATGGAACATGGAGCAAACCCTAAACCGATGCAGACTTTTGGGATTAGTAGTCAGGGAATCTACAATCATGAGCTAGACATGAGTTCTCGTTATAGATAGTTATCATGATTAAAGTTTAATGTGGCAAGTTACATCCATGACTGTAGATTACAACTCCCAACATTTGTTTTAAATGGCTGCGGAGGAATGGTGTTAAAAGGTTTTTTTTAAAAATTTGTTTTAACATTAGAGTCTAGTGGGTTTTTACCGTCTCCCGATTCATCCGATCGAATGAAACAAACCATAAATAAATGCAAGAAATACTAGTAGCCTGATATAACGTAGTTATCTTATAGTTGAATGTTTATTGTCAGCTCAGCAGTTATAAATTACAGATATTGTTCGGATTTGGGAAGCTTTCTGAATTTTGAATGGTACCCGAGATATAACAGTTACTGCCAGGGTGCCAGTCTCAAATTGTAAGGTATAAGGTAAGGAGTGCTTATAATGAATGTTCCTATCAAAGATGGTTTTTCTGGGCACGTACATCGGAGATTTGCAAGTAGTATGAAAATAAGCACATCAAAGGACAAATGTATGTGATGAATGCGCCCACGCACGTACTTGGAAAATTTATCTAAACTTGGTCCCTCTCTGGCAAAGATTATTTTAACACTTGTTTTTAAGATTTTTAAAAAATATAATTTCATAATTCTTTAACCCATTTCTTTTTTCACAACATAAATTTAGTGTTTGAAATTGTAAATCAACATCATTAATTATTATTAATGGCTGAAATTGAACCACTTAATCAATCTTTGAAAAAGAAAAAAAATCAATATTAAAAGAATTCCCTTTTTGTAACTAAAAGTCTACAATAATGAGATCTCTTATTCTTATATCTTAAATAATTTGAAAAACTAAAAATACTAGTAGGGTAGTATAAGAAAAAAAAAATATCATTATCCTTTTAAATATAATTTATAATTGGCTAAAAAAATTAAAAAACAATAAGTATTACTTTCAATAACAATATATTAATATTAAAAGATATTTATTCATAGATGTATAACTTTAAAAAAAAGTTATATCTAGAAAGAAAACGTATTCAATTTTTAAATAATATTTAATCTAATTTTAATACATTATTAATTTTTTATATATAAATTATAATGACATTAAAAATTAAATTAAAAATATTAAATTTTGAATTATATAATTGCTCATATCTTTTTAAGAAAAATAAATAAAACCTATTATATAAATAATGAGTGCGAACCAAAATATTTGTTCATAATTTTAGTTATAAAATATTTTACTCCAAAACAAACACACCCATCATCAAATACGAATATAACTTTATTTAAATGTTCTACTCCGAAAATAATCACAAATGATTAACTTTTTTAACTTCGACATTGGTCTACTCCAAAACAAATGAGAAGATACATTATAAATAATATTTTGTCCTTACAAAATGAAAAATATAATTTAAAAATAAACAAAAAACACATTATCTCGTATTTATATTAGAAAATATTTACAAATAAATTTTAAAAATATATATTATTTATACTACCGATTTATAATATATAATAGATTATTATTTTTTTAATTTTAAAAAAATAATCAGTTCGTTAATATATTTTAATCAAATTTTGATTTATTAATATTAAAACACTAACAAAATGACTAACAAAATAATGCTATAATCTAAATTACAAATAATAAATGCACCATACACACCCTCGTGCTTGTATCTGCGAGCTTGGGTATAAACTGCCAACTTAAATCAAGAATCAGAGTACCCCAAACAAGAAATACATTACACGATTTCGACAAGCATTTGTGTTAACTGTTAACTAGTAAAGCCGGAAGTACATATGGTAATCTGGATAGATGAGGAAGTGAAGGATACTGATCAGTGTTGAAATATATGATCAAGCATGCATGGCAAACTAGATAACATAGGGAATGCATATAAAACTCGCATATACAGTCATTTGATTTGTTCAAATATAGATCCAGTATTATGCAGTTCGGTCCGAAAAAACAGAGGGAAGACATTGTCCTTGAGCTAAACAAAACAAAAATTGTAAAATGTCTTAGAAACTGTTCCACCTGAAAATTATATTAGCAAGAGAAATACATAAATGAAATTTTAAGGAATAAGACCTTTATACTAAGTAAGAGTAGAAAGTTTTTCATTCTGGCCTCCATGTATTTTGGCTGGTCTGCAATCCAACTTTATTGGTCATCATCGAGAAACATCAAATTCTCTTGGAAAAGATTTATGTGCAAAGGGCGAGCACCATCTGTATGATAACTGAAACCTTTATAAACATTGTGAATAACTCTTAAAGACCCTAAATCCGATGAATCCTCTACCATATCTGTCGCCTCGTCCTTCTCAAGATCATAGGACAAAAAGGCACATTCCTCGATATTTACTAGTACCATCTCATCCCTACCCCTGAAACCTATAGGCCACCATCTTCCATCGAACAATTTCACCTAGATTAAGAGTAATTTTCTTTGTCCAAACGTCGTTTATGTCTCCATCTTTCCTTAGTAGCCATATGTCAAGTATATATGTTGACTGGTTGAAGTAGAAAAGAGAAATCAGTTCACCACATTCTTGAACAAGCGTAACAGTATCATCGGTAGTATTTGTAGAATCTTGTGGCATCATAATTTCTCGGAATATCTCATTCTCCATGTCAAAACAAAGAATAAAGTTCATATAAAGGCCTCTAGTCACCACCCAATAAGCAAAGCCATTTAAAACTACTGAATCCGATAAGTTGTTAAATGAGAGTCCCGCAAATTTGTCTTTGCTTAAGGGCTTCCAAATATTTGTGCTCAGACTATAAACATAGGCCACACAAGCTAATCCATGCCGAGATTCTTCTCGCCTGGGTAAATAGTTCACAATTTTGACTACTTTGTAGTCATTGATCTTGTCCAAATATCCAAAAGCTAAACCTACATCAAAGACTCGGCTTGGATCCTCATAAGGTATGGGAGAAACCGGAAGAATTATATATTTTCCAATAACGGGGTTTCAAAGATAAATCTTGTGCACCTTGAAGCTGAACAGACATATTAGACCATTCGACGTCCCATATGTACATAAATCTGAGTAGTCGGGCATGTCTTTAGGAAATCGCAGGGGACAATATTCTTTACATTGTCTATCATCAAAACGTAAAGAGACACGAGGTGGATAAAAACCGTGAAAAAGAAGATACTTATTTTTATGGTTTCGATTTTGAGAGTAAAGGTTGATGAAGTAGGGAGTTTGTACAAGGTGATACCATAATTTCTGAACAGACCTAAACCGGAGAAGATATTTTACTGGCAGCCGTTTTAGAATTTCAAAAACTATTTCTTCAGAGAAAAAAGCAGCAGCCATTGTTGTTTGTTTTCAAGACAAAAATTGTAATATTTATATACAAATTGGTGTCAATAGTTGGAGTAGGAAACTGATGGCACACAGTTTTTTCATTGACCGCATAGCTACATGACTTATTTTTAAAATTTTATTTTTGCAAATAAATATTTAAATATGAAATTTTTATTTACAAAAGAAAAAATAAAAAAATAAATTTCGGAAGTAGACGGTCAATGCACTTAAAGTTACGTGCCCAAAGTCAACGGGCCATCTAATTTGGGAGGGAGGTAGTATATTCTTAGAATTCTAGGGGCTCAGGAGTTCCCGATAAAGTTCAAAAAAAATCCCAAATATGAGATGGATCCTGCATACTCTAACCCTCGGCTCTGTTTTTAATCTGTTTTTGTATCTAAAAAGGTAAACTACTGTAGATGAGAGTGTACAAGGAGGGTGATCACACACAACCTAAAATTTAAAGTAATATTCGTTTCAAATAAGGAGAAAAAAAGAGAGAATTCAAAAGTGATGCTAAACTTGATTGGGAAGTCTTCTTTCAGCATTCTTTGTAATCTTGTTCTAGGACTAGGACATATGATGATTGGATATTTTTTTTCTTTCAACTAAGAACGAAGATGTGTCCAACAAGGAGACAAGAAAAGAAATTTTTCAAGGCCGACATTAATTTATTGAATCGTCTTTTTCTTTTGCTTTATCGTTTAATTTATTAAGGCTTCAAGTCATCAATGCTTAAAGTTCTCTGTGAAGTTTCATGCCAGTTGGGCTTTGTTAGGCTCTGTACTGTCATCATTTGTATATATGATTTGTGGACATAATACTATTAATCATGAAATTAATTAAAATTATACTAATGAATATATGCTTCTAAAATCTAATGATATCATGAGTGACAGGTGAAAAATTGATCAAGCTTATACAATCTAAACACAGATTTCATTCCAATCTTTTATTTGAACTGCCATCAACATAAAAGTAGAATTGGAAGCTTGACGAGCATAAAAGTGAGTTCAAATTGAATCTATGATTTGTTTAGGTCCCTACCTGGTCAAAAGATCATCACTAATCACTGGGAATATAGTACTCGTGTTTTCTGCAAGCTTCATACGATGGCAGAAGCAATTGTGTTGTATAAATAAGTTGAAGTTGAAGCTCTAACACATAAACCACAACAAGTAATAATCCCATTTCTACTTCTCTCTCAACTAAAATAATGAGTTGTTCGACGGTGGAGCACTTGAGCCATCCGCGGCACCCACTAGTACTCAAAGAGGATGTTGTTATCGGAGTGGAGGCTACTTGCTCTGTTTGCAACAATCCTGTTTTAGGCTCTCCTACATACACCTGTACTCTTCGTGTTGATATCGGTTGTCAGGATTTCTACCTCCATAAGAGCTGTGCTGAATTACCCAAACAGATCATTCGCCATAAGCAAGACCAACACCCCCTTGGTCTACTACCAAGGGCTGGCTATTACGTTTGTGATATTTGTCATAACTCTGTGAAGTTCTCTTATGCATGTGTGGATTGTGATTTTGACATATGTGTCATTTGTGCTTTTGCTTTTGAAGACAGGGTGATTAGTCATCAAGGTCATCCAGAGCACACACTCACATTACTGAGGGAAGCTTTGTTTAAGTGTGATGCTTGTTGGGAGAAAGCTACAGATTATTCCTACGTATGTCTCCCCTGTGATGTTTGGATCCACAAGAAGTGTGCTTCTTCTCCGCCCATAATTCCAGCTCCTACTTATCACCACCACCCTCTCACTCTTATCTTCTCTATTCCACAAATGCATCGCAATTTCATTCGTTATTGTGTCCTCTGCAAAGAAGTGATTTGGAAACGCTGTTGGTCTTATTACTGTCAAAAATGCACATTGTTTGTGCATCTGAAATGTTCGACGTCTACAGTCTCTTTGGTGTGAGTACCTTTATTTTTTGCTATTTAGTATTTTTTTTTTTTCAATTTTGTCATGAGACAGATGTGTTCACTGTTATCATCGCGTAACTAAATTACTGTTTGCTGTTTTCAGAGAAGAGACTGAAGGGAACGACATTGGTGATAATGAAGCTGCTGATTTGGTACAGTTTCCTCTGCCTGACGAAGAATCACTACTTGATTTGATTATCACCCAGTGTAGCAAGTTTCTAGATGAAACTCATGGTGAGGGTGACAACAGCAGTGAGCCACATATTATTGAAGAACACTGGAGTCACTGGAACCATCCATTACAACTGCACCAGTTTACTGTTGATGTGGATGATGATGATAATGATGATAGAAGAGTGTTGATATGCGATGGGTGCGTTCAACCCATATCAATTAGGCGTCCAAATTACTATGCGTGCATTGAATGTGGTTTCTTCCTCCACTCCTTCTGTGCCAATAAAATGCCAGATGAGTTGCCAGTAGGAGCATCTCCATTACACCCCCACCATTCACTCTCTCTTTGGCAGCAGTATAAATTCTATAGTTTCGTGACATGTGGAATTTGCCAATACCCCACAAATGGGTTCTATTATCAATGTCAGATTTGTGATATGAGATTCGATATACGTTGTGTATTCTTGCCCACCAGGATTAGACATAAATCTCACAAAGACCACTCCCTTGTTCAGACTCAGCCCTTGGACAAAAAATGTGATGCAAGTGGGATTAATTTTGATGGAATGAGATATGCATGTGAAACTTGCAGTCGCTTCCAGATTAGTCTAGTATGCGCATTTTATCCAAGTAGGATGGAACACAGATATGAGGAGGATCACTCGCTAATATTGAGACATCCTCCATTCTTCTACGAAGGAGTGTTCTACTGTCAAATATGTGAAGAACAAGTTAATAATCAGGAGTGGCTTTATAACTGTGAAAAATGTGATCAATCTTTTCACGCTGAGTGCGTCCGTTGGTACGAAAGCATCAAGCTGGGAAGAAGAATTAAACATAGTTCTGGCGATCAAGAACACACACTTACGTTGGTTATAAAGAAGACCCTAAGAAAGAAATCGCCGCCCTACTTATGTGGCATTTGTGGAAAAGGCTACAGGTTACTGTGTTTTTTGGAATGTCAAGGATGTGGATACCTTGCCTGTGTCGTCTGTATTAGAAGAGTCCATGGCACCGGTAAGTAGAGAATTTCAGATCTTCCCGTGCTAATAATATTCACTACCAGAGACCCATTCAAGCCACCTAATTTTTTGTTTTGAAATAGAGAACCAGAGATTATGTTACCCACCCCCACTATATTCAATGTATCATCGTATCATATCATATCAATCTCCATTAGTCGTCATACAAACACATCATGTATATTTGCACTTGAAATAATTGGGCTAGAAAGATGATGAGGTTTGCATCAAGAAGCTTACGATTCATCTGACTAAACTCGGTGAAAAAGAGTCACACTGAAGCTAGAAGAATAATATTAATAAGACTTATTTCTCAATCACCAATTTCTTTTACATAGAACAACTCCTCCGAATTTCTCAAAAAAAAAAAAAAAAAACTCCTCCGAATGTTACACCCTATTTCTTTCTGGGTAGGTCACTCGTTTCGTCCAAATATATCAATTGAGTCACTGATTCCCAAATTGACTCAAATGAGACACTCATTAAAAAAATTTGTATCAAAAATATTACTTTATCGTTAGTCGAAATTTTGAAAGTATTATATATTAAGTTTCGCACATTTTTTATGAATAGTATTACATCCAAATGAAAGATTCCGAGTTCTATTATTTTCGATAATATTTTCAGATTTTTAAAATTTTATCAACTATTTATTTTTAATTTTTTGATTATTTTATTTGATTTAAATAAAAATAAATAGGAGATAAATTTTTAAAAATCTAAAAATATTAGTGAAAATAGTAGACTTCGGAATCTTTCATTTGGATGTAATACCATTCATAAAAAATGTGCGAAACTCAATATATAATACTTTCATAATTTCAACTAACGATAGAGTGATATTTTTGATACAAATTTTTCTAATGAGTATCTCATTTGAGTCAATTTGGGAATCAGTGACTCAATTGATACATTTGGACGAAACGAGTGATCTACTTGATTTTTATCCCATTTCTCTTTTTCGAATCTATTTTTGGATCGAAGTTAGCTCAATTAGAGTGACATTACCGTTCTTCTTTTGTGCCAATATATTTGGATTGTGACAGTATATTAATATAAATAAAGGGTCAAATTATATGGAAATAGTTTAGTAGGTGCCAATATATTTGGATTGTGACAGTATATTAATATAAATAAAGGGTCAAATTATATGGAAATAGTTTAATCTACTAAAGATTTAGGTCTGCAAACTGCCATACTTCAGGGATGTAATGAACCCAACAATTATACAATCCCGGCACATGAGTAATCTCTGGGTACAAACTACAAACAATTTCACTTGAATACTAATTCAACATCTTTCACTAAAGCTTTGTAATTTTCAAATTAATACATCAACAAACTAGCTTTAACTCTGTAGATACATACAACCCGAAAAACAAGGTTGGAACCAACACAACATATATGCACATTTGCTAACTCTTTCCTGAGATATCACCACAAGTCCACAACTACTCAAACAAATGCATCATATGGGAGGATTTTACAAAGCATGAAATCTCTCGGAAGCTGGCAAACATTCCTTATCATCATTAGCAGATTCCAGCGAGATGAACACTGCTTAGGTTTCGTGTCAACCTTGTGGTGCAGTTGACAATGAGCAGAATGAGGCCATGGAAGCTAAAGATTACAAGCATAGACAGAAAAATGTGTCTTTCTACCTATTTCAACTTTCTAGATGGATAAAATTGCATCTGTGTGCTGATTTGGATGCATATCAATGAAAGAACTACCAGTTTTACTGTTCCCAGTGTCCGGATCATATGATGAGATTAACCTTCTCTGCATCAAATCAACAAGGAGAATAAAAGAAGATTAAAAACGTGGAATGAGTAAAATATATTTTCTCTGTGCCTTATTAGAGCCAGGTATGCATCAAATGCTAAACTTGCACCTCAGAAATGATTGTGTGTGAAACAATTTGTCACTGTATTACTCAGGTGACCAATAATCTTGAGATGCATTGTGATTTGTGAAAGAGCTTAAACAAATTATGATCATAATTCCCTTATAGCATCCAAATTCAAGCTCCCCTCCTGAATTTTAGTGGGGGTACCCAAAGAAAGAGAAACTCTGATATGCCCATGAACCTTGACCTTATGCTTATTTAGCAGCAATATTAAATTTTGCCCCCCCCCCCCCCAGCATGATATAATTGTGCCAATATAGACTGAAAAGTCGTGTAGCACTGTAGATGACTGGGAAGATGACTTACATGATTTTCAAATTCAGGGCTAGTTAAATTTACGGCAAGATTCTTCATCAGCATCAGTACCTGAAAAACAAACAGCCAGATCAGCAGATTAAAAGGGCTTCCATATCCTTTTTTTTTGGTCAAGTTTTATGTAAATGTTGCCATGTTTTGTTGTCAATTGACAATTGCTACAAAATAATTCATATACAAATGCAACTTTGATGAAGGACAGGAAAAGAAGAGCAGAGGGTGTAGAAACTACAAACACCGTGAATAGTTCTTTGTTATAATCTTCCTAAATTTACAACAGAAATAGAACAATGAGGCAAAGGCCTTCAATACTCTTTAAAGTAAAGGGTTGTGGCAGGGCCAAATGTGTCAGTTATCTGATCAAGCTAAATCAAACAAGAAAATGTGGCTATTGTTGACCAGTATTTAACTACCATTGGGTATTTCCTTATCCGGACCCCATGTTTTGGATCAAAAAGCGATTACGTTATAAACTGTGTATGAATATGATAAAAGTCGGGAAACCTGAGTAAAGAAGGGGATGTTTAAATACAACCCCTACCAATATTTCGGCTGTCAGCTAAGAATGCAGACAAGCATAGTCAAAATGACTAGATTCGTGACCCTTGCTACTGGAGAACACAGATACAAGATTTAGAATGTATGCATAAGTAAATAACTGAGATATGTTCCGCCTCCTGGGGTAAGATTCATTTTTATAATATTAAAAATAATTTATGGCAGTCACTTTACAACAATTACACTGTCAAACAATTAAGACAACACTTGGGGGTTCACTATGTGAAAGTAATTTGAAAACTACATTGAGTGCCTGATTGGCATTGGATGATATGACACGAACATTGAGTAGCACTTTGGGAGTTTGGGTGATACGACCCAATTTGGAATCTATGCAGATACAGAAAGATAAATCATTATAGTCTTAGAAGCAGAAATACCGTCTCAATATTAATTGGGTCCATCATCTTTAGCCTCTCCATGTGCCCACTTGCATTGGAATCAAAGACACTACCAAGGAAGCTGTAAACTTGAGCAAAATCTGGCATAACTGCAATGAAATATAATATGAGCTTGTCAGAAGAACAATATGCGATTATAAATGATCTCCTCTGGACAACTAGAATATGCAAAATACATAGTGTAGTGAATGATTGCATAATATTAGGGACATTTGATACGATGCCGAAATATATATATTATTCCAATAAATTGAAGTTTGACAATTCCCAAAAGTGTAAAAAAAGATATATGTTTAATGCTAACCCCTACAATCCCCAAATGTTCAATATATGATTTTATTAATACTATAATGGTAAAATCCTCAATAACTGATTTTGTCAGGCATTTACAGATATTCCTGGGTAACTAAGTCTGCAGTTTGTCGAGATTAGTATGCAGTTCTGTAGCAATTTTCTAATATAAACAACCTATTAAAGGTTCAACATTTTGATGAGATTCATTTTGTCCCTGTCAAGGAGTATAATTTGTTAGGTATCTGACTACTAACAATAACTTTGAATGTACCACGACATTAGGAGTTCTTCATTGTTATTTATGCATGCAATGAATGTGATTAAAACACTCTAATATTCTATCTCTTGAAATTCATAATAACTGAAAATCTTATTTTGGGAGGCCTTAGTACAAGATGACATGTAATTTAAGCTTGTCCTAAATTTGTTAAGAAAAAATTATAAATATATAGGCACCACAATACACTATGTTCTACGGACATGATTTAAGATTACCGGAAAATTGATCACCATGTATGAAAATTGCCTATCACCTTAAATATAAAGACAGAGGGTGAAAAGAAATGCAGGCATTACCGCCTTATTGAGGTATCTACTTTTCATTCAGAAACACAAGCAAAATAAATCACGTAATGCCTTATTTAATAACTTTAGCTGGCCTTCGAAGCAAGTTTAGCAGTATGACTAGACACGATAGAAGACAAATTGGAGCTTACGTTAGATGAGAATATGAAATCAATAAAGAAGTGGCACCAGAGATAATTAATGCTGATGCGGACATTTCTATAATATTTAAATAAGGATATTAGTTATCAAACAAAGCGTCAAGCACGACTGATATGTCACAGCACACATATTCTACTAACCTTTTATTGTTTGCTTTACTTTTCTGTCATTCATCGTCTCCCCAGTTGGCCACATCTTTGGATCGTTACTATTGCTACTATAGCTACTGTTATGCACTTCATTTGGTCCTGGCACCCCGGCATTATCATATTAGATGCAAAGCAAATACATAAACTTACAGGATGAGCATCCTTTAGGAACATATAAGATATGAGAACAAATATGACACCTGCTGCATTAAAAGGGGGCAGGATATTGTTGTTCCAGGAAGACATGGCTGAAATGCTGATAGGTATCATCGGCACTGCTACTGCTATTGAATTTGGAGATGCTACAGAACCAGGGATAGCAGCTGACGATTGGAAACCTCCTGTAACTTGAGAGGCTGAAGCAACCAAGTTTTATCAGTGTAAGCATTGTAATATCTCAGATGACATATTTAAACTTCAGAAATAGGAGATAAGAATAAGAAACCAACCATTTTTCGGGGCTTTCTGCGGATATGGGTGAGCTGCTTTCCGCTTTGGACGAGGGGGAGGAACATGCTCACTTGTCCCGTTCTTTTGTACTTTCTGAAAATATTTTTGTGCATGGCTACGTATCTGCGGATATTATCTTTTATTATGTACTAATACATGCAACAAAGAATCATATTAATGATGATTTGCAGTAGTCCATTTTCTCAAACCGCTCACATGAAATTTT
Organism: Daucus carota subsp. sativus; assembly: GCF_001625215.2. Lineage (NCBI taxonomy): Eukaryota > Viridiplantae > Streptophyta > Magnoliopsida > Apiales > Apiaceae > Daucus > Daucus carota. Next base: position 58,848,262 of record NC_030382.2, read on the forward strand.
TGTCAGAGTGTTTCTAAACTCAAGTAAGTCGATGGAAAATTTTGAGGCCCTCATAAATGAAATTTTTAAATAAATACAATTATTTTTATCCTAAAACAGCTAAGCTAATATGAGACGTGATTGATAGGAAATGTAGTTGGCCGTTTCAACTTTCAACCAACCATTAATGTGAATTTTGTTATCAGGTCTTGACATGCGTGCAGCAACAACTGTATCATGTCACTCGGACTGCAGCAAAAAGAGTATCTCTATTTTAAATCTGAACATTATACTCCGCATCTAATTAAGTTCATGTTTAGCATATAGAAAATCATATGCTTAATAAAGACCTCGTTTACTACTCGAGGCGGATGATCAATGAATCTAACTGGTAAAAAACAGCATTACCTGGATAACTGTCTTTGATCCAACAAACGCTTCTATCTTCTTCCAATCGCGATCGAATCTAGGATATCCATCAAAAGATAAAGAGACACATAATCAAAATACTTAGTAGGCAAAACACAAGCTAGTTTCAACAGAAAATTGCCTTCCTAAATATTTAATTTATCTCAAGCTGCAATTCCCGCATAAAAACTGGATCTATCGTATACAGGATCTACATACACCTACAAGGAAAGAATACTACATATTCAAAAAAAGAAAATTCAAGAGTGATTCTACAAAGTCCTCGCAAACAGACATAACCTAACACAACTAAACTAATACAATGCATTAATTTAATAAAAGTCCCAAGAATTAAATTTCCATTTTATTATCTTTTTATCCCAACAAATTAACAATAAAAAACAAGTCGTAAGAGAGAAATAGTCATACAAGTGGAGAGCTTCAATAAACTTGTCATGTTCTTGATCAGTCCAAGTCTCTCTGGACTTGGTTATAGTATAAGGCTTCCGGATCTTCTTGCTATTCGGATCCTCCGACCCATAATTCATACTTGAATTATCAGCGACAGCCGCATCATCTTGTGCGAAAGGGAGACAATCAAGCCCTGCAAAAGTCCCCATCTTTATCACTCTCTGGCAATCTTTACTTGGTGGGCTTGGATAAAAAGACACCATACATACATGAATATGTGCGTCGGCAATCAAGGTCGTAGAATTTAATAGTTTGGGTTGTTTTGTGGGTTTCTGAGGTTGTTTCAATAGATGTAAAGTTTGGTTTATAATGAAGTGTGTTGTATATGCAAGAAAGAGAGACAGGACAGAAGAGATGAAAAAACTAGAAAGAGGTGGAGGGAGTGGTCATGGAGGCAACAAGGACAATATTGGTAGAACGAGAATTGATGCGGTTGTACACGTGGCAGTAAATGAGTGACAGGTATTTGGTACTCGTACCAGAAATTAGAAATAAAGAGAAAAAAGTAAGTGGTTTTGCCTCCCCTTATTTTTGCAAAAGACTTTAAGAAAATAATTATATTTGTATGTTTATTTTTGAATTATTCAGAATTTTCTTTTCTTTCTTAATCTAATTAATTTAGATATTTACTTATTTATTTCCAAATTAAATAAATTATTTTCTGAAAATAATGAACACAATAATTTTCAATAATATTGAACTTTTTTGACATATTAGAAATGAGAAAAAAGAAAATATATTTCAAACTCCTTTTTTTTTTTATGTTACCAAAGTTATATTAACTACAGTATCATCCAACATTTGTGAGGCGAGCAAGAATCTCTCCGGCAAACTTTAAAATTCTCTCCGTTCTTGAAAAAGTAGCCGACTCCGTTATATGATACGGGATTTTTCATTAGTTTTCACCGGTGAAAAATTTCAAACTCTTTTATTTAATTTACTTTCTTTAATAACCTTCTTTTCTTGGAAAGGATTTATATATTTTTATCAAGTTTGATTTGTTTTTTAGATCTACGCCGTTGAAACTTTCGATTTTTACTTTTTTTCCGATTCAAGCGGAGTTTATTGGATTTGAAAGTTAATCGCCTATCTCGTGGATTCGATTAGTTTTTTATTTTCAGCTTACTTTTATTTCGTTCTTCTATTTCTATTTTCAGGTTGTTTTCTCTTTTTGGTGATAGGTTAGTTTTCACTTTTTTGTTATGATCAATGGTCTTAAATATGAAATCACAGTTTTAATCAATAATTCAAACGATAGCTCCATGATGAAGTGCCGTTAATTGAATGAGAAATGGATACGTATATTTATATATACATTATTTTCAAAAAATCGTTTAACCATATTTCCACAAGAATATGCGACAACAATTTACTGTTTGTTCAATTCAATCTTTGTTGTAATGACTATTATTACATTAACACCTTTATTTAGAAAAAACACTGTCATCCTTCTATTTTGTTAATATTGAATTACATATTTATTCGTATATTAAGTTTTTGATTAAATAAAAAACAAAATTGATGTTTGAAAAAAAATTTAAAAAATGAAAGAGATCTTGTAATTAAAAAGTGTCCAGGATATAATTTAGTTTCTCCTTCTAATAAAAAATATTTATATAAAACAAGATATATATGCCTTTTTGGAGTTAAAGTTATAAGAAAAAATTATACAGGTGATCTTATTAAATTATTTAATATTCATATATGGTATCCAGTTAATGAATAACAAACTTTTTTTATAATAAGAATAAATCTCAACAAATATGATTCGAAAATTCACCGTAATAATTATTTCATTCAAGAAAGTTCATCATCTAACCGTCGAACATATGACCGGAAAATTTAGACAATAAAATTTTAATGTCCGAAAAGAAAGACCTGTTTTCTTCTCAGCAATCTGAAAAAATAAACAAAAGAAACAAGAAAAAATAAAAAATTATATTATACAAGTACAAAAATGTATCTAAACTAATATCTCATATTTAATATTATTGAAAACTTTTAAGGAAGAGTTAAAAACTGATTATTATTTTTTTAAGAAATTCAAAAGACAGACTGCACAGTTCAAAATACAGGTACTTAACTATTTTTATCAAACTCATGGGTTACAGATTCTGTTCTCTATTTTGTACTCTGTGAGATCAGTTTGGGTGTGGGCTCTAGGCTAATAAAACGGCAAGCCCGTGTAGGGCATCTTTGCATATTTTTGTTCTGGTTTATATTGGACCTCCTTTTGTAATTAGCTGGGCTCCTGGTCCGGCAAACTATAATATAAATATATTTCGTTTTAGTTTGGGATGATATGATGAGGCAATTTTATTTTTTATTTGAAAAAAAAAACTTATCAAAAATATCATTTTTTTTAAATTATTACTTTCTAAAAAATGAAAATCAAGTCTGCAACTAAAAAGGTAATATGATTTTCAATTTGTTTTAGTAATTTGCAATTTTTTTAATGATTTGCGATCAAATATAATGCAAAGTAATTTATTTTGGGAAGAAAATTGGAGTTGTTTAGATTGGATTGGATATCAGTTTTGGTTGAATGTGATTGTATTAGTTAGCAGTTACCACAAAGATAAATTTAAAAAAAATTAGAAAAATAGTATTTTTATAAGTTTATTAAAAACTAAACGGATTTTGGTAAGAAATTAATAAAATGTGTATATTTTCAAAAAACCCAAAGCATAATTGATACAGTGGAATTTTTTAAATTGATATCAAGAATAAAATCAGATAAAAATATTATCTAAATGAGATTATAATTTTATTAATTACTATTTAGTGTAGATTCTATATGTAAAGAATTATATAAATATATGAGTGCTGTAATAAAATAATATAGCAGAGTTGGATAACTCAGTGATTAATAGTTTACCTCTTTGGTTTTGTAAAAAAAAAAAAAAAACAGTTTACCTCTTTGGTCTCATATTTCGAAAATGATTTTAACATTTACCTTTTAATATATTTAATTGTTCCAAGAGCCAAAAGTATTCTTGAAGAATAAATACAAACACATGGTATATATGTAAAGGCCTTTGTAGGATTACATTTATAAAAATTCGCATCTGCACTCTTCCAATTCAGTTCTGCTCAGCGCTCACCATGCAACGAAAGTCACGAAACTGTAGTGCAGCAACAGGACCTGATCGATATAGGCACGGCCTGAAAACATTTTTATAATATCTTTTTTATTTTAAATTTTATAAAATTGCAAAAATATCCTGAAAAATTTGAAACAAATAAATTTTTTTCGGAAATTTAGTTCCCTCCGTACAAACTTTTTCCAGATCAGCCTATGGTAGCTGGTATATGTGCAGGGTTTGCACTCTGCATACATATAGATAAACTAACAAACAAAAAAATCATGTAAAAAAAACACGGTTTTAACGTTTATCGAGCATGAACGTTTCAGCATGATATCAGCTGCAACTTATTGATTAGGATTATATTTTTATTCTTATTCAAAAAAAAAGGATTATGTTTTTATTCTATAATCTTTCTTTGTGTTTTTATCTCATATAGCATGAATGTTGCAGGTATACTTGCCCACTGCATTCTATCAATATTTGCAGCGACAGGGTCACAGGGAAAGGACAATATGCGGACATCATATATTACAGTACTGTAGTATATACTGTACTACTCTGTCGTTTACAAAATACTACAGTATATTATTATGCTGATTAATTATATTGTTTTCCATAATCACTATCTTTAACTGTGTAAAATTCCTTAACATTGCTAAATAAAAAAGATAAATATTATGTAAAATTTAGCTATATTTGCCGAATTCTTATATTGTGATACGAAACTCTACATCATTAGTTATTTTATTATGTATTTAATATAATTATTATATTATATTATATTATTGTATTTTAATTAATTATTTTAAAATAACTCTGCATTATTTATGAGGTAAGGTTTTGTTAGGTTTTCATGGTGGATATACAAGTGGATCAACAGAGCTGATGTGTACTCCACCTATATGCTACTTGTAGAAAGTTTAAATATTAGTAGCTAAATTATTTGAATTTACAAATACTCCTGAGTATGTAGATTTGTGATTGCAACGACACCTAAAATTTCATGACATTTACATGTTTGTCTCTATATATTTGATCAACTAGTAGCGAGATTATGGAATTAGAATCTGGGGTGTGGAGTCAATTTCTCTTTATTTGACGAAAGGACATTTGCATAAATGAATGTAAGAGATTCAAAATACCAAACTTTCATTTTCATACTTTTGTCTAATCAAACCGACTATCTCATGTATGAGCCCCACCCATTTCACCTCTTTTTTGTTTATGTTTGTATTCGCCACAAATTCATTTCCAAAAAGCATCAAAGCTTTTGTTGAATGTGTTTATGCATATTCTATTGTATCAGCAAACGAATTCAGACCACAGGAAGCTGGAGTCCCATGCGTATGAAAAATTTGAAGAAAAATTGGGCCACAAACTATAAATTAATGAGAGTCGGACGATTCATTTCATCTCTTGTCTTTTCGAATCCATGATCTCCTGTAATTATAATGACACAAACCCTGTAGAGTGATCGAGTGAAATACATTTAATCTTATTTTTTTCGAACCACTGACCTCGTGTAAGCAGAATCGGAAAGCTGCTTACGAAAGGTTATTGATTTTATAATAATTTGAAATCAGGGATGAAAGTTGTTTGCAACCATACATATGTGAAGAAATGGATGTCCAACACCCAAGTGGACTCCATACACTTGTCGCCACAAGAAAATATGTACCATTTTCTATCTAGACATGTACTCTAAGACAAATTAGTTACTTGGGTATATTCTTCTACAAAAATCATTCAACTGTGTGGACTCGTTATTTGAGCTTAAACGAAACGAATTTTATGTATTTGAGTTTAATTTTGAAAACAGAATGAATATAAATATAATGTAAATTATACATTACGTAATTAGGTAATCTAGGTAATTACGAGTGTGTATTGTATCAAGGACTCTTTGGTAGCTAGTCAACTTCAAATTTAAGTATAAAAACTGATCTTTTCTTCATTTTGAAACTAGCTGGTTATGCAAAAAAACTGTAGATGCATGATACTTCCTTTGAATATAGACCTTGTCTGTTGGTTGGTGAGAATTGAGAAATCTTCATATAGTAGATCCCAACAAAGAGCTCTATATATCTTCTTCACGAAGCAGCCATCAAAAATCAATATCTCCACTCCATTTTACCTGTCCGCTGCCTTCGTATGTAGACTAAAATGTACTTAAATTTTAATCACAAATATATGATGACTAATCCGGGTGCGCAGATGATTAAGGTGTGTGGTGGTTACACTGAGAAGACATGAAATTCCGCATAATTCAAAAACATACAAGTACTATTATTGCATGCATATGACAGCAGGGATTGTTCACACAGCACAGGCCATGAGGCCAGCTAAGTATAAGACTAAGTAGATTCGCAAACAACTCGAAACCAGAGAATTCATGTGGACTCGACTAGCTTCTAACTCATTACACTCTAGATAAACAACTCAAAAGGATATGCATAGATTTGTCCTGTATCATGATTCTGAATTAATTAATCAAGACAAGGAACATGATTAAACAAAAAAAAAACACTGGATATTGCAAGAACTCGTAAGCAAACTGTTTCGACTTTGAATTATTAGCAGACTTTTGAATCCAAGTAAAAGATACTTGTAACAAACAATGGCTCTTCAACAACGCAATTTCTCAACAAACTTCATACTGTTACTGTAGAATGATATCCTCCATACTGAGATATAACCAACACAATCAGGGTCAAGCTTCAATTCTCTCCGTCTTGAAATGATCATATTTATATTCGCCACCTTTTTCCGTAGAGGAAGATTTCCTATGACCCGATTTTTTTCTTGGAAATTAATATCTATTCAGTAAATAGGATCAATAATCTGAATCCATGTCATGCTCAAATGACCCATTTCTGGCCGGAGGAAGCATATAACAATAGTATAATACAAAACATGTTTGCGGTGTTCATCAAAATTTTATTTATTTGTATAAGCACAACTTCATTCTGAAGTCAATTTAGGATAAAGCATTTAAATTCTATACACAAGGGGGTAGTTCTCTGTTCTTCAGCACCTTCTCAAATTTGCATGAACCAGGTACGAATCCAATTCCATTGATAAGAAAGAAACATGGCTATGCCCTCTTACCGATTTAGCAGATGACACAAGTACTCGGACTGTGGTCTTCCACGACTGGCTGAGCATAGTAGTTTGTGTTCATCGGGGGGTTGTAATACGTGTGAACCGGAGGAGGAGGATAATATGTGTTCATCGCAGGATAATATGTGTTCACATGAGGAGGATAGTAGGCGTTCCCTGGAGGATAATATGGTCTATATGGTATAATCTTAGGTGCCATTGCCATAGGCTGTGGTTGTTCGGTCTTTTTCTCTCCTTCCTCTTTTTTGGGCTCTTCTGCTTTTTTGGGATCTTCCTTTTTCCCCTCTTCTTTCTTCGGTTCCTCCTTACCTTCTTCCTTTTTCGGTTCCTCTTTGCCTTCCTCCTTTTTGGGTTCCTCTTTCTTGGCTTCGTCCTTCTTAGCTTCTTCTTTCTTCGGTTCCTCTTTCTTCTCGGGCTCTTTTGCTGGACCTACTGATATTATGTCTGTCGACTTCCAAAACTTGCGCAATTTGCTCACAACAGTCACTGGATCCACCGTTCCAGTTATCGTTAATTTCTTATCCTTCATGTCCATGGAGATCATATCAATCCCTACACAATAATTGATACCAGATTAGTTCCGCAACTGTAAGAATAGATTATCTTAAGGACAACAACAACAATGAGTTATGACTTGTGAGGCTTTTAGTTCTCTAATTCTCCAAGTTCATTTTTTTATCTAACACATCCTCGAATTCAAGCATAACTTGATAATAGTTGGGATCATACAAGACAAATGCAAAGGGAAAAATGAGATGACGTACATATTGTATATTCTATTCAACCAGATCCATTAATTTCATTCTAAATAATTTTTCAGAATGTCAGTGTCTGTAATGCTCTGCAGTCTATACTATGTCATCGTGGGGATGCCAGCACATTAGCCACTAATTACACTAAAAAAAATCGAAGCAACACCGCAACAGCAATACACTTCCAAATCAGCAGAAACTATTTGAAAGTTCCTTCCTTCCAAATTCTTTCCAGTATAACTTCATTTTCGTTACCAAGAGACTGATGAGACAGTCCATCTACTTATTTCATAACCTGCTAGTAGTAAGTAGTCACTCTAATGCACGTAGCTTTAAAAATACTAAAATTTTTCAGATAAATATATCTGAGATGGTTCTTAACACCTACAAAAATTTAGCAATTATACGAAACTTAGGCTACCAAATTGGTTGTTCAAAATCAGATACATAAGGCAAAATTCGGTATCACCATGAAAATTAACGGCAAATGTCACAGAATATTCGGATACCTGGAAGAGTCGAGACGATCTTCAAAGCCTTTCTCTTATCTCTGCCATCTTCCACCTCCAGTTTCAATATAAATTTCTGGGGGAAACAAGTACAGAAAAAAAAAATTATAATCTAAAATACAACAGCTACATATATAATCATGTTGATGAAAAATCAGGTATGATCTTAAATCATCACAGAGTATACTAAAAAAGGCTTTGTAAACAAACACACAAGTTTACATAATTAGAGATTTGATGCAATACAATTTAATTTTTAATCACCCAAAAAGTGAAGTTAAAAAACTTGCTTAAGAACCATACAAATTATCATGACCCACAAAGAATCAAATAAATCGTTAAAAGCAAAAGTGACTAATAAATTACGAATGGAAGGAAGAACATGAGGACTGAAAGGTAAGGAATAAGAAAGTGAATCAGAATCAAAGTTTACATGTATAAAGAAAGAATCAAACCTTCATTATCAGAGGGCTTGCTGAAGAAACTGATAGTTAGGATAAGAAGTAAGAGAAAGGATGAGTATAAACTGTGGATAATAAAGTAAGAGAATGATGAAAAGGGGAGAGATAGAGAAGATGAAAATGAGTATGGTTTTCTATGTATAGAGAGGGTGGTGATGAAGAGGTGGCTTTGGAGGGACAGAAATAAATACCAAGAAAATTATGAAAGAAAACAAGGAATGCAGAGTAGGAGAGAGAAAGAAAGTTGAGTAGAGAGAGATTTGAAAGTGGATTTGGTATGTGAAGTGAATCAAAAGGGGTAATAATGAAGTTACAGATGCTGCATGTCTTCATTTTTCTGTACTTGGACATGTTTTTACCTTTGCAAAAATGACTCCTCTATTTTATTTTTTTTAGAATTTATTTGAAGTAATATAACCACATTCTTTTTACACGAATGATAGACGTCTGATGAGCGAACCCAGCCGGTGGGCTGTGACTGTGATCCATGAACGCCGTAAACTTAGAATGGACCTAAGGGCTGAGGGAAGTCCAAACACTACATGGACTTTAGACATTTGAATAACTATATGCCGCATTTGACTTTTTACATCTTTCTCCATTTGAATAACTATTGTCTATTTGTCTTGAGCAGGGGCTCTTGGGCCAGGATATACACAATCACTTAATCCTATTTCCCAGGGGCCCGTGTAAGCATGCATTTAGCCGCCCATTTGATTTTTATATTAATTTATCTGTCTCATCCTAATACCAAAATGTTTTCACCTTTCTTCATCAGACCACAATTTCAATATGGCAGATAGTTACCTATCTTTATATTATCAACACTTTTGGCGATCATGGAAATGGAAGTTATTTTGCTTGTCACGGGTCTCCTCTTTCATTTACATGCCGGTCTTTCTATTTTATAATTCTTTAGCCCTGTCCTTCATTTATTCTTTCAAATTAATAAACACACATTATTATAATCTTATATACAAATGCAACCTCAATTACAACATAAAAATTAATCATTTCCAACCAATGTTATAATCTCGCATACAATTTTGATCATATTTTTAAAAATAAATTTGAAAACAGAAATAATTTTTCCAACTTCTCTTTCTTTTATTATGTAAACTAGTTGAGAAGCCGCGCTTTGCGGCGGCCTATAAAAATTATATTAATGATTCAATATTAATATTCGCAGAATAAATAATTTTGTGGCTGTCTATCAAAAGTATATTAATGTTTCAAAATTAAAATTCGTAGGATAAAATAAATTTTATATTATAAAAATCTTACCAATACTAATATATATAATTACAAAATTGGATTATAATTCATGGTGAAAAAAAAAATAAAAAAATTTATACACGTAATTAAAAATTTAAACCATGACGAATCTTAATTGTATTTGTGTTTTTTCTAAAGTAATCATGTTCTTACATTGTCACACTCCTCTAATTTTTTTGGATTGATTGTGCACAAAAACATCTAACTTAAATCTGTGAGATAACGGTCTATAACTACCCTTACTTGCAGCAACCTTTATTTTTTAATACTGTATAAACAACCCCACTTAAAAATTGCTTGAACGAAAAAACAGATAATGCATGAATAATTTTTTCTTGTATACAAAGTAAATCGTATAAAAATTCACAACAACAAACATGTTCGATGAACAAAACGAATATTATAAAAGAATAACCAACAAACATACATCACTAATTGTTAGTTTATTGATATCATCCAACAATACCATGTCTAAGACTATATTCTTTTCCCATGTTTGGATATGTCGACTCCAACATAACGGTCTACAACTATCTTTGCTTGCAATAATTTTTTTTTTGTAATACTGTATAAACAGCATCCACTTATTGTTGCAGAAGAACGGTGCTACAGAGTTAGAAATCGAGATCGAGAACTATGACCAGAGAGAGATAGGGTTGTGGTATTGAGATAGAGGAGATTGTGTTTATATGATCCAAAACCCTATAATCTACAGGGATATTTATAGGTGCAGAGAGACTTGTGTGCTACCTTTTCCCATAATTAAATAATTTGAAACAAAATCAGATTAAAACTTTCAAGCTACTATATTCCATAAATAACCTGAAACAAAATCAGATTCTGAAACTTGCTTCAAATATATCCGAAACTAAAAAAGGTAGTTCTGATTTTTGATATTTTTTCATTCAAAAATTACAGAAAATTAGAAAAATAGAACGGAGTGATGTGAGAGGCGCCACCTACACGCCCCCTCGCTTCTCCTTCATATAAGTATATTGATTATATTTTTTATCCTAAATTTAAGAAAAATCAAAAGACTGAATCGAACAATTTTAGAGACGCCCGCATCCTCCTTTATATATATATACTAGTGAAAAAAGCCGCGCTTCGCGGCGGCGTGATAAATTTTGATACGAATCAGTATTATAATAGCATAAAAATTATTTTGAGTTATCTTCCCGTTAAACATGTCACTAATAAAAAATATTATAATTAGTATAGAAAATTGTTTAAATGACCATCATGTCAAACACAATACTAATAATAAAATTACTTCGAACTCCCTCTCCCATCAAAGATAATATTAATCCATAATCATTATTTTAATAATAAAATTAAATATTATAATTTAGATCAAAATTAGTTTGAGCTGTGAAACAAGCTCGCGCGAAGTCAAGGAGAGTGAAGAAGTTAGAGGAAAAGGGTCGGTGGAATATCAATCTTTGATCACTGAAATTAGAAGAAAGGTGGAAAAAAAAGCCGGAACCAAAACTTGAGTATCTAAGATCTACTGTCAACAATTCGGTCGCCGCCGTCCGCCTCCATCTCCGGTCACTACTCCGATTTTGCCGCCACCAGTTCCTAAACACCACAGTAGTGAAAAGTGAAGGGGATTTCAAGTCAGATTGTTCTCATTTGTTCGTAAGAATTTTGCCGGGTTTTGTCTTTAGGTTCTGATCTCCTTACTCGTCGGAATTCCGATCTGATGATGTTTTACGGGCTTTATTTTAAAATCGATAACATCATTCTTTTATTTTATTTGTATTCAAATTCTCTCCGTCTCTTTGGAAGGTACATCTTTTTATGTTTGTTCCGTGTTTTTTGTTTGTTTTATTAGCTTTCATATTTTACTATGATAGTAGATGTACATGTGCAAGTTTATTTCTCTTCTCTTCTGGGTTTTTTTGGGTGATTGGATTCTTTTGTAAATTTGTTGAAGTTTGTTCGGATTAGGTTGTGAATTTTGTTGAAGTTTAGTAGCCTATGTTTTTCTAACTTGTTTTGTCTTGGCCGGATTTAGTGTGGTTGGTTACAAAATAGTCGAAAACGGGGTTTTGTTTTAATATTCTATATGTATTCTTTGTGTTCTCGGTAGTTCTTGGTTCGTGTATGTGTTTAGTGTGTGTTTGATCTTTCAACATTATAAGTTTTATTTTTTAAAATTGTTTTTAGTTGCATGTACGAATAGATTATTGATTTGTTTTGATTTGAATAGATTATTGATTTGAATATTAAATCTCTATAATTGGTGCCATCTTTAATTTTATTTAATTGGCTTTAATAGTAGTAAATGATATATTTAATTTTAGCTATATTAAATCTCTAGTTGAATTGCTTAATTTGTGCTAATTTTTGGAATTTATTTGACTTGTTTGATTGATGATGATTTTTGAATTTTTGTTTACCGAGTAATTGCTAATATATATATTTTTTAAATGTTTTAAATTCATTAATTTTATTTGACCGTAATAAATTCATATTATGGTGAGATATTTTACATTAAGTAGTGTTTGACTCTTTTAAATTGAATTGATTGATGTCATAATTTTTTTATAAATGATTTAATTGTTAATTGTGCCTTGATTGAGGCGAATTTGTACCATTCATGGGTGGCCATAAATGATGGCGTATATTTTGGCTTGTAAGAAGCAATCAAATATTTTTTAATTATTTTAGTGTATAACCAAAGATCCTTCTTTGGTTAGACTTTATTCTAATTTTTCAACTCCTGTAATATAAACACACACTTCTGAAATACTTTATTATTGGATATATTATCCTTTATAATTTTTAACTTATATAATTTTGTATATGAACTTATCTTCTTCTTTTTTCGTGTGTTTTTTTTGCAGGATCCTTGGAAGGTTTAAATGGGTATTTTCCTATCAGACATTAAAGCATTATTATCTAAGCGTCCGGAGATATCTTGCATGTCTTTCGGTTAGATGATAATCTTTTTTGAATGAATGAAATTCCCTGTAGCGGCTTATTGTATCTCGTGATACAACTCATCTACGAGTATGTAGACCCTGACTTATTGTAGCGGCTTATTCCCTGTAGCGGCTTATTGTAATATAATTCTTTTCTCTTTGGATTCTAAAGGTAATATAATTCTTTTCTTACTTAGGAATGCTAAAAGGAGTAAGATTATATTTATTTAAACTAACAATCATAAATAAAATATAATTTATATTTAGGATTTGTAGGGTAATACGTACGATTTTTATTTTTGATTTAGTCTTAAAATTTTATTTTAAATTTCGCATAGATTCTAAAGGATTGTAAAGATATTAATCATTAAAAAAACTAATAGCAAAAAAATTAGGTACATAAAAGAATAATAATGATTTGTAGGGTAATACGTACTATTTTTATTTTCGATTTAGTCTTAAAATTTTATTTTAAATTTCGCATAGAAAATAAAGGATTGTAAAGATATTAATCATTAAAAAAACTAATAGCAAAAAAATTAGGTACATAAAAGAAGAATAATTTTTAACTAATAAATAGGACTCATAAAATAAAAATAATTAACAAAAAAATAGGATATATAAAATAGGAATCATATATTGATTTTATAATAATGTAAATGATTCTTGATTAGTATTGTGTTTGACGGGCACGGGAGGCGGCCCAAACTAATTTTTATCTAAATAATAATAATTTTTTTATCAGTATTATGTTTGACGGAAAAGTGGCTAATATAATTTTTATCTATATTATAATATTTTTTTTGTTAAAACGGCGGTTCAAAATAATTATAAAAAAAAATAGGATATATAAAATAGAGAAGGAATCATATATTGATTTTATAATAATGTAAATGATTCTTGATTAGTATTGTGTTTGATGGGCACGGGAGGCGGCCCACACTAATTTTTATCTAAATAATAATAATTTTTTTATTAGTATTTTGTTTGACGGGAAAGTGGCTAATATAATTTTTATCTATGTTATACGGAAACATGACTCAAAATAACTTTTATGCAATTATAATAGTAATTCGTATCAAAATTCATAAAAAAGATTCTTAATTAGTATTGTGTTTGAGGGGGGCCCAAATTAATTTTTATATAATAATAAAAAAAATCTATTAATATTATGTTTGACGGGAAAGCGTCTAAAATAATTTTTTACCAAAATTATAATGTATTTTTTTATTAAAACTGGACCATGACTCAAAATAATTTTTCTCCAATTATAATCTTTAAATTTATCATAATTATAATAATTTTTTATTTGTATTGTGTTTGACGATAGGAAGACTCAAACTAATATCAATATTATAATTTTTTGTTTTTAGTATTGTGTTTGACAAGAGAGCGGCTCAAAATAATTTTTATCTATATTATTATATTTAATTTTATCATAATTATAATAATTAATGATTAATATTATTTTTGATGGGAAGGCGGTTCAAACAATTTTTTTATTAATTATAATATTTTTTTATTAATGATATGTTTAACAGAAATATGACTCAAAATAATTTTTATGCAATTATAATATTAATTTGTATCAAACTTTATAAAAAAAATCCATAACGCGCTTCGCGGCGGCTTTATTCACTAGTTATATATATATATTGACAATAAAGAGGTGAACAGAAGAAAAAAAAGATCATTCATAAGAAAGCTTCTTGGGCTTTGTTTATTATTATTCTCCAATCAAACAAATATGGGCCAAGTTTAATACAATTATTATGCACAAAATAAACGATGGGCCTGCCACAAAAAGATCACGTTCAAAGCCCAACCAAAGTACTTCGAAAATATCGGTGACTGTCACGAGCGAGACTTGATGTGTACACACAATAGACACAGTCGAGCAAACGAAAAGAGGACTCGCCACTGAACTGTAGTTGAAGAAGAATAGTAGACTAGAATTTCACATTCAAATTTCAAAAATGTTCTCTCTTCTTTAAATCAGAGAGAGATACAGCGAGAGAAAGAGAGAGGGAGAGAGATGATGACTGTCAAGAGAGAAAGAGATACAATAACATCTAGATCTCCGGCGGTAATTAACAATACAAACACAATGACAATCCATGACTCATCATCATCAACACTACCACAAATTGTAACCCTAAATTGCATTGAAGACACCGCCTTCGAGCAAGACTGTCTCTCCGGCATCGCGATTATCAACCACGTCTCTCTCATCCACCTCGCCGACTCCAAAATCGACTCGGCCGCAGTCGTTATTCTCCACTCGCTCTCCTTCCTCCCACGCGCCGCCCAGCGCCGCCTCCGTCCCTGGCAGCTCATTCTCTGTCTCGGCTCCTCCGATCGAGCTGTTGACTCCGCTCTCGCCGCCGATCTAGGTCTTCATCGCCTTGTCCATGTTGATGTTTCCAGAGCTGAGGAGGTGGCGGACACGGTGATGGCGTTGTTTTTAGGGCTTTTGAGAAGGACTCATTTGTTGTCGAGGCATACGTTATCGGCTTCGGGCTGGCTTGGCTCGGTGCAGCCGCTTTGTAGAGGAATGAGGAGGTGTAGAGGCTTGGTCTTGGGTATTATTGGAAGATCTGCTTCTGCCAGGTCTTTGGCTACGCGCAGCTTGGCGTTTAAGATGAGTGTGCTTTACTTCGATGTCAGCGAGGTATTTAATTCTTATTTTTTCTACATTCGCTCTGATAATTCTATTGCAAATTAGATGGATTCGATGTATTTGAATGTTGATAGTTCCAGGTTTAGTAGATAGAATGTGGTCGATGATAATGATGTAAAGCTCATTAGCATGACTGCTGATGATATATTGTACCTGCTTTCGAGGTCAGAAAATTGATGAAAGCAAATATACATTAAAATTCCGCACAATTATAGAGATTGAGGAACTTCAAATTAAACTTTCTTATGATGAGGGCCACACTTGTTTAATGAGTTACTAGACTACTAGTAAGTATCTATTGTAATGCAAAACCAAAGCTCCGCTATGTTTCCTAATTTGGACTTGAAATAATGTTTAGAGGTTCTTGTCTCTGGTCTCCACTATTTCGACTAATTATTTTAAAGACCCATAGGTTCCATAAGAGGATGTTGGAAAAGTTTTAGTGCCCAAGGAACTCCAGCTTGATGACTATCAGCTCTTATGCCCAGCTTAAAATTACTTTTCCCCATTTAACTCACCCCAGTGACTCTTAAAAAAAGATATTTCTATTGTGAGTAATAATAAAAAAGTCTCCATGTTTCATCTTTTTAGCAGAACAGGAGAACTACAGCTGTACTATTAGGCCTAGTGATTCCAGCTTCTTGCGTTCCACCGCAAGGTTATCTAATTAATTCTTACAGTCATTAGAGTTTGTGAGGGAAATGACCCGGAACTTTTCTAAATGTCTCCTAAATGCCCTATGCATGATAGGGTCTGTTCTGAGACTTGGTTTATGTAACCAGTTTTTGGCTTTAAGCAAACAATAAGTTGAAATTGATGTGTTTGGGATGAATAACAGTCAGTCAAAAAGCCTTTAAGTGCACAGCTACTGTTACATTTCAGCATATTCCCTGCTAGAGTTATAGGTAAACTGTATGGGATATATAAATATTATGTACAGTATAAACATACAGACTCAAAGTAAATTAGTTAAACAGCTTCTGTAATGCAAAGGTAAAAACTTTACTTCTGACTGGTATCAGTTAAAATTACTTAGTAGAATATGACTTAGTAGAATATGACTTAAACCATGGTCGTCATGTCGGTCGACTAGTCAGCGACTAGTCGACTAAGCGGTGAATGGATGTCGACTCAACTTGTCGACTAGCTGAATGTTGATATTTCGGTCGACTAGTCGACTAAGCGGTCGACTAGTCGACTAGTCGAGCTGCCAAATTTCCTGCTTTGGTTTTCTCTGATTATATTTTCAGCTCTGTTTTTCTGCAATCTGCACAATAAGTTCTGCATAAGTATGTATATATTATTTCTGCGCATATTTGTTGCTTACTTGCTGCACTACCACATCACATCACATTATCACACAATTGTTATATATCAGTTGTTACATATTTTACTTTGTTTTATTGTTATTTGTTAACTCTTTTCGCTTTACCATCATTCTCTTTAAGTTTTCGATTCTTAATTCCTTAGAATCTGAAATAAAACATTGTGGAAGGTGTTAGAACTTAAAAATCTAATTTACATGATATATGTGTGTGTGTGTGTGTATTATTTTTAATTTATAATAATATTTTTTTTTGTCGACTAGTCTACGACTTGTCAACGACTAGTCGACTAGTCGATTAGACGGAGGTCTATCGACTCGCCTCGACTCATCGACGTGACAACCATGACTTAAACACAAATATGCTTTTGGTCTTTCTAATAGAAAGGATCTAAGAATTTAAAAGATGTCTCAGTGGTTCGTTTATGAATATTGTGTTTCATGCATTTACAAAAGTTTGGAGTCTAAAATACAATCCCCTTCCCCACCCCCTCTTTATTATAAAAAAAACCTAAACATGTTCTTTATCTCTTTTTTAGCAAGGATCTAGGATTTAAAGAAAAATAATATTGGTCTTTTTATGAATATTGTACTCCATGGGATGCACAAAAACTTTATACTCTTAATTGTGACCCCTACTCTCTCAAATATAACCCAAACATGCTCTTATTATCTCTTATAACAAGATTCTAGGATTTTCAGAGATGCCTCAGTGATTTTTTTATGAATATTGTACCTGATGGCCATGCACAAAAGATCTGGGATTCGAATTTGCAACTATGATACTTTGTCCATTCAAGAGGCAGGATAACCTCTATTTAATAATATTACATCACACCTATACACCATTGTGCTGAATCACTCATCACTTCTTTTCCAACGATCAGTTTTGGGAAAATCGATTATATCACTGGTTCTCCACAATATGAAGGGCCTCTTGTTTTTTCATGAAGCTTGATCGTTCAAATTTGAAAGTTGTATGTCTGATGGTCATAATTTTAAGGTTATCTGCTTCCAACACTATGCCCTAGTTATCAGAGGTCATACTCTATCCTGGGCTTTGGGCTTTCTTATAGTTATTATCCACTTGAACTGGGACAAATGGTACATTTGCTTGTGCCACTTCCATACAAAAACTAAAGAGAGTTGAGTGAGGCTGAAATATCTCATATAAGAATACACAGCTTTTACTTTTAAGGAAGACGGAAAATATTACAAATCTGTTTCAGTATATGTTAGTGGGACTTTTAGCCATATATTTGTGATTGATTTGTTCCTGAGTTATATTATTCAGGTAAAAGAAAAATCAAATAGAGCCTCTAGCTTTCCACCTGCTGCCCGAAGAATGGACACTCTTAATGATTTACTTGCTGCAAGTGACCTTGTCTCCCTCCACTGTGCTCTTACAAATGAAACAGTCCAGATAATAAATGCAGACTGTTTGCAACACATAAAACCTGGTAATTAGTCCATTGTTCACTAGCTGTTCTCTCTTAGGAAAGTAAATTCCGCTTTCCTAGCTGCAGATATAAGAGAATGATTGTTTTGCAGGAGCCTTTCTTGTTAATACTGGAAGCAGCCAGCTGTTGGATGATTGTGCAGTGAAGCAGCTCTTGATTGATGGCACCCTTGCAGGCTGTGCTCTGGATGGTGCTGAAGGTCCACAGTGGATGGAAGCATGGGTATGATAAATAGTATTAGGGTATGAATATATGTGATATTAATGTATATCAAATTTTTTCTGTTAACATGATCGCTTAAAGATAGGTTACCGGGGAGCATACATTAAGTATGCAACTATTAGGACAAGATCCTGTAAAAAAATACTGCTGCTATCCTAAATTTAACTTAATATTTCTTTTTGTTGTTGTAGCAATTTTCATAAAGTAGTAAAACAGAACACATTTATTTTTAACAAATTATAAATAGGAAAATAAAGGGGGTGTAAAGGCGTGATTAAGCCATCAAGGTAGAGGGAGAAAGCATCAAATAAACATGAAACAGGTTTCTTTTGATCATGTGATAGTTATAATGTTTTATATCTATGGACTTGTAACTTGGCATCTTTAGTGATTTATGACTGAGACTACTTCCACTCTTTGTCATAGGTAAGAGAGATGCCCAATGTATTGATACTGCCACGCAGTGCAGATTACAGTGAAGAAGTGTGGATGGAGATAAGAGAGAAGGCTATTTCTATATTACAGTCATTCTTTTTAGATGGTGTTATTCCAGAGAATGCTGGGTCTGATGAAGATGAAGAAAGTGAAGTAGTGTATGAAAATGAACAAGTTGACAGGCATGATGATGATGGTGCTGTACAAGGTTCTATTTCTCAGCAATTGACAAGTGCTATTTGTGTACCTACTGAAGGCTCCCGCTCACAGGGCACCACTACTAATCAGTCAAAGCAGTCTCCAAGTCATCTTCAAGGATCAGTTTCATCCCATAATACTCCTACTAGATCTGATGTTAAGAGAACTAGATCAGGTAAGAAGTCTAAAAAAAGACATGGTCGCCAGAAGTCCCTTCAGAAAAATGATGATAATTCTATATTGGAGAAAGAGAGTACTTCTCACCGAGAAGATGATACTACAATGAGTGGTACCGATCAAGTCTTGAGTTCCAGTTCACGTTTTGCTTCTCCTGAAGATTCAAGAAGTAGAAAAACACCAATGGAAACAACACAAAAATTGTCTTCTGAACATCTATCGAAATCAAGTCCATTTCTAAATAAATCTGCTGATTTGCTAAAGGATGGTTACGTTATTGCTCTGTATTCCAGAGATAGACCTGCACTTCACATCTCCAGGCAAAGAGTACAAGGAGGTGGTTGGTTTCTAGACACACTATCGAATGTCACAAAAAGAGATCCAGCTGCACAATTCCTTGTTACTAGAAGCAAGGTTTGTTTTTATTTACTTCACTACTCTTTGTAACCTATGTGTGGTGTGCCAACTTCTTTCATGACGTTAGTATAAAAATGCATTTGTATTTCCTGCTGAGCTGTCTAATTTACGAAAGAAATATATGCAGGATGCAATTGGTTTGAGATCGTTTACTGCTGGTGGAAAGTTATTGCAGGTATTTTAATCATGTTTCAAAATTTTCATTTATGCTTTAACAGGTTTTTTATCAGCATCTGTACTTTTGCTTGGAAGATATCAGAAGAGTAGTGTTACGTCTGTGGTATGTGCTTAATATGCAAGAACAGGAATTTTTGAACTTGCCAAAAAACATATATGTAGAAGAAGGCTAGGAATTTTAACATCTAGACGAACTTGTTATGCCCAGGAACACTTTATATGTTTTGGAGTTGCGATGAATTACAAAACAAGTTCATTCAGTATACTAAACTGATTATCGAAATTTTTTAGTGTGTTTCTATTGAGTTCATGTTATGGGTTCAGTTAAAAGTTTATATGAAGAGATTATACACATCCGTCTTATTATTTCCGGTAATCCAGTGCGATGCGCATAACAATCTGATTGGCTGTACACAGCACAGGTCAACGCTTTGGATTAGGAATTTACATATTTAATTGCAAAACTGCAGATAAATAGGAAGACAGAATTTGTATTTGCTAGTCATAGCTTTGATGTATGGGAAAGCTGGTCACTCGAAGGTCCTTTGGAGGAATGCAGGCTGGTCAATTGTAGAAATTCCTCAGTAAGTCAGCTTACTCCATTAGTCTATTCATTCAGAAGAGTTTATAAAAGCTACTACCACTTATCTGTATAGCTGTATTCAGGCAGGGACTTTGCAACATTTTGTTGTTAAAAAGTTAGAGTTTGCAACATGCTAATACATGCATCTGTCTCGTTGCCCTTGGCCCATGAGTTGTGCACCTCTTGTGCATAGCCTTAAGCGAGGCCACACACAGCTCTGCGCATTGTCGTGCACTGTATATTGACTCTAGATGCAACCTATACAGGCTTCTATCTCTCTGCTCTATATATATACGCACACACATGTGTGTGGGAGGGACGTGCTTGTTTGCTTGTTTTTTATTTGTCTATATATATTGATGTGGGTCGTGAACATGCAGGCTGCATTAGATGTGCGCATAGAGATTCTTGCAACTGTAGGAGAGGATGATGGTGTTACTCGCTGGCTTGATTAGGTTCAAGATTTTCCAGAAAATGAGGCTTGTATGATTCAAAAGCTTGCAGGCCGACATTTTAATTTGTATACTGGTCATGTGATTGTATGGCAAGGTTTTTTGGTAAATTTAGTTGTGCGGTTCAAGTCACGCATTATGTTTTTTGTGAAACCTGTCTATTAGTTGTCAAAACAAATTTCAATTTCGTGTAGTCTATTTTTAAGGACAAATTACAATGAAACTTGTAGTCTGGAAGGAAGTATTTGTTGATTGTCCCCTAAATTTTGTGTTCTTTTGTCTAAATTTCATGTTTGGACAAATATGTGGAGAGTGTGGATACAATTTCTTGCGCTTGTGCAAGTTTATTTATCGACTTCAATCGAATTTCATATTGAACACAGGTTTCGGGGTGTCCTCCAGAGTAACCAATTTCAAACTTGTGGCTTTTTCTGATTCTAATCATCTGTATACCATTTCTTTCATTGATTTTGTATCGCAAATTGCATCCAACTCATCTTCCTCCCCGTAGTTTTACAACCTGAAACCGCAAAACTTTTATATTTAGAGAAGTTCGACGAGAGCGTGTTTAGAACTTGGAAGCGCTTTTATCAATAGTAAAGCATATTTAAGTACATGACCGTATTTACACAAAAACAACACTATAAATCAGAGTTTTCTTTCGATTTAAATATAAAAACGAAAAATGTTTTAAAATATTTAGTCAAATGAACACAGAGTTATTTTGTTAAATATGAAAGTAATGAAACTCTGTTGATTGAACTCTTCCTCCTTCCCCCAAGTAGTACAAATGTACAATGATTCAGATATTTTACTTCATGATACTTTGTTTGTTACAGTCACAAATATAGAAATAACAATAATAAAATGACTTGGACTAAAAATGTGATTAAATCAATATATAATCACGACAGGAGGAATCAACTTGGATAAACATGTGGGCAAGTGAGCAAGGGAATTTAGACAAGTTAAGGCAGCTTAACATTCCATTTAAGGTAACAATTTGGACTCATTTTGTCTGGTTGACTTTCGTTATTTTATCACTGCTTATTTCGTGGAAACCAATTTTTTCTCGAGTCCTAGTCAGACATGCGAACTTCACCTTTGACACGTGTCTTATGTGATTGTTATCCAAGTCCACATCCTGTACTCTGCACTTTGACTTCCTGCTTAGAATAGTTTTTATTTTATTAATAAAAAAGCCATCAATTTCAAGGAATTTATTATCTTTAAAAGTGAGTATGAAAAAACAAGATTTATTATGTAACTATAACGTTTCACTATTGTATTTTGCAGTGCTTAATTTACGAGCATGTATTTGCCGGGGAAATAAGGACAGTAAACATAATTCTTGCGTTTTTCTTCAAAATTCAATTAATTATTTACATTTCGTGTTCGCTAAAATTATTAATTAGTCAATACACGTACACAATTTCATTCTAAAAGCAGGACATTCTTCCTTGTTTCCGGTATAATTCCACTTACACCTACCGAATCTGATCATGTCGACTGGGGCACCGTCTCAGGTGTGTACGTGTAAATGACATGTCGCAGGGGTATATATTACGTGCGTGATTAGAACACTTAATTAATCAGGTTCCTGGGGGCTTGGTGTGTGCATGCAAAGAAGGATAAACAAACAGTATATCCCCTAAATGAATCCAGAATGGATTGCGCACGGAGTTTAAGAAATATGAATAAAGTAGTTGAAAAGAGAAAAAAATTGTGGAACCCACTGATTTTTAATGTATAAAAAGAAGATAGTGGAGTAAAAGTAGTGTGAAAAGGAAAGAAAAGTGGAGAAGTAGTGGATTTTTAATGTATAAAAGGAAGATAGTGGAGTAAAAGTAGTGTGAAAAGGAAAGAAAAGTAAAGAAGTAGTGGGACTGACTATTTTTGGTAAGTTTTGAAATGTAAAGAATTAGATGGGACACCCAAAAAAAAAGGTAAAGAAATGGAAGGGACAGAGAGAGTATGTTTTTGCTGAAGTTGATGATAGTTGATATTCATTTCAATATCATTCCTGTCCTCTTTTCAGATAATTCTTTTTTTATATAAATATATTTTATGTACATTTATATCATGATGTATCTTTTTATATACAATTAAATATTCAACCGATAATTAAATTAAATCGTTAAAGTATAAACACGATTACAAACCTTACAAGATAAAAAGTTACATCTCATTTGAATAAAAAGAAATTTCAAATAAAAAAAATTCTAAAATTAAGAATAAGTTACGAATTGCATATAATTTAAAAAAAACACTAATTGGAGGATATAGATGAATTCATCTGAACCACTATATTCCGCTGTTTGAAATTTTAGAGATTATGCTAGTTAAAAATAAAAAAATTGATATTGAATAAACAGCTAGGTATTATATATTTAGTTATGGAGTATAAATTAGTTATGGAGTTAAACAATCACTCGTTTTCTGAAAATTATTTACAAAAATAGAACTAAATGTCATTATAATTTTCAAAAATTCATTTTATTTTATTTTTTTAAATTTAAGATGGATTTTAATTTTAAAATCAAACGTTCACTTAATTAACTTGGACACTTAAGGAAAAATATTTATATCAAGCACAATTACGGCGAGCATTACCGTATCTGGTCTTTCACACAAACATTTGAAGTTATATTGATATTGCAAATTGCATATGCATATATATGCACACAATTTTACAGAAGAAACGAATTTATGTATCCACGCAGGATATGATGAAATCCATGATTAACTGAGAGAGCTAGTAGTGAATAATGTACGCACGTAGTTATAGATATATAATCCTCATTCCACGCATGCACTTGATTGCATATTTGCATGCATGATATGATATTATAATATTAGGTCCTGGCTCGAACAAGTGGCGAGTGAGGAGACATGGAGCCCTCTTCCAACAGTCGAGACGAGAAGCTCAAGCGGAGACTCTTTTGCCACCTTAATTTGCTTTTCTTCGGGACCTCTACTTGTTTCCCTCCTACGAACTTCCGGATCCTTTTCAGGGCGACTTGAACCGTTTCTTCATCCATGTTGGCGAAGCAAACCCTAAACCACCCGGCCTCCGAGCAATGGAAGGAAGACCCTGGTGAAACATTCAGCTTCACGTCGTGGACTATGACTCTCCACAGCGCCATTTCAGCTTCGAATGATGATTCTTTGAGGAGTGGGCGCAGATCCATCCAGAAGAACAGTCCCGCGTTGCTTTTCAAACACTTGATGCCGATTTCTTCCAGTCCTTCCGTGAAGATTTTATGCCTGGCACCTAGTCTCTTTGAGCTCTCCGCTAGAAACTTGTCGATGAATACTTGATCCGACAGCAAATTAGCGAGAAACAGCTGCGTCTGAGAAGATACCAGCCCAAAGCTGGACATTTTTCTACCGCAGCTGACGACAACATCATTGTAGGAGTAGACGATCCCCACCCGAAAGCCAGGCAGACCCATGTCCTTGGACAAGCTATAGACGATATGTATGAGATCCCGGTTAACAAACTCCATTTCTTGGATCATCTCCGCTACACTCACGAAGTCCGGTTGGCTGAAAACCGTTGCCGAGTAGATTTCGTCGCAGACCAGATGAATCTGTCTTTCGTTGATGAAGTTCACCAGGTCTTTCAAGTGTTGCGTTTCCAAGTTGGTGCCCAGAGGGTTTGAAGGATTCGCTAATAGGAGGCCCTTGACATTGATTCCTGATTGGATTGCATTCTCGTACGCCTCTTCTAGAGCTTGCTTGGTTATTTTGAAGTCATTGGAGCTGTGACAGTGGACAGGGATGAGTTGCACCCCGGTTCTCCAGCTCAAGTCTCTGTCGAAACTGCAAAACATAAATGCAAAAAAACATCAGAAATTATGCGAAACACGTGCATGAAATTGACCTCAGAGGCGAGCTGGTTGTCACAAGTCAGAATTGAAGAAAATACGTGACTTTAGAGACGTGGTTTGACTTTAAACTACACAACTCGTGAAGAAAACTTTGAATTAATAACTGTGTCGGTTTTACAGGAGACTCTAATGAAGAATTGACATATTGAATGTTTAGTCAAATATTCACATGAGTATAGAATTCCTTGGTCTCCAAGAATGATTTTCTTGTAAACTATTTACAGTAATTACGAAATAAAAAAACTTAATGAACGCTAACCGAAACGAACTTAGTTTGTGATTATATAATCTGGGAAGAAAAAGTAGAGTCGTTAGAAAAATGGTTCTTACGCTGGATAATAAGGAGACGGAACCAGAAATGCATCACCGGGATTAGCCAGGCAAAACATGATGAGCTCATTAGCTCCGGTGGCTCCACCGGCCATCACGACCCGATCCGGATCAAAGCTAACCCGATGACCTCTCACTCTTTCCATAAACATAGCAATTGCCTGAAATCAAAGATAGCAAATTAATTATAAGCTAGCTAGAAGTAATAATATTTTAAGGAACAGAAGCTAGCTAGCTAGCTGTATATTCTTCTTACTTTTCGAAACTGAGGCAGGCCGTGATAATCTTGAAAAATGGCAATGTCTTTGAACTGCCCAACTCCTTGACTAGTGCAAATAGAAGCAGTAGGGTTGTTCTTAATCCACTCCTCAATCAAATCAAAAGAAAGCTGATTCTCAGCAAGTCCCATTTGGATAACTCCATCAGGGTTCTTCAGAGAATGGTAGGGATTGCTATCATAAGCCTTCCACCCATCGAAGTAGGGAGAATTTTCGGCGTGCTGATCGCTTATCGCAATCTTCGACAAGAGATTGTTGTTTCCATCATCACTCGATGAACCCATTATAGTATATATAGTTGAGATAAATGATGTCAGAGATCGACTTATAAGTCGTGTGTTATATGATGCGGAGATGTGTAGGATATATTGAATATGATTAAGCTTGAATGAAATGAGGACTGAGAAGCTTGTGCGGTATTTATAGCCAAGGATCACAAGTGGAGCGAGCAGGACATATAGAAAAGTCTATTCAACTGGAAGAAATGCCAAAGCAGAGAGAGAGGGATAAATACTTTTGAATAAACAAGTTTACTATATTATGTTTTGTACGTGTGTTTTTGCCCGGGACCAGTTGCTCATCAATAATTCGTAACTGCTTGCGTCTCAAAATTATTCATGTTTTTCTCTTTTATTAAATGTCTCGTTTAATTTTCATAGCTCATTTCGGAGTGATATGGATGTCATTGTAATAAAAATTGGTAATTTTTTTTCCGAACTAGTACTAATACATGTATTTTAGATTGTATAGAAAGAATAGTTCGATTATTTTCTTCAATTAAAAATTTATTATTTTTATTCACAATAAATGAAAATTTAGAAATAACAGCAGAGCGATGTGTTCTTGACGCGTTAAAAATATGTACAGTAAGCTAGAGTGACTACTCATCGAAAAGGAGTCATATTTATTTATAAAAAAAATCAAAATTTAGAAATAAATATTTTAGGGCAAACAAGAAGAAAGAGAATATATACGAGAGTTCTTTCTTTTCTAGTGGTCTGATTCTTCATTTATGAGTTACATATGGGCTGCTTCAACATTCTTGGCTTGCTTTTTTAATTGTTCAACGACGATACGCTTGTTTTACAGAGATTTTAGTTACGCGCGGGAGATTCAAAAATCAAAACGAATTCTAAATTAAATTGATATCGGACAGTAACTTATACGAAGATTCGTGGAGTTTGAATAATTGACTTAATGCCTACTCAAGGTAACAATATAATTAAATAAAGAATACATTTTCTTCGACTAGTAATTCTTCGTATTTGACTCCTTTAGTCTTTATTAGTTTCAAACTATCAAACTATCCGTCAAACTCATATTAATCATGTATTGATGTATTTGTTCATTGTAAAATTCACTAAAAATCTAATATTAATAATAAAATTGAGCATGTGACCTAGAGGTAATGATGTCCAAAAAATATGACTCGACTATTTTCCACAAATTATAACTAACCCGTTCGATAGAGTTTACGAGAGATACACGTGTACTTATGCAGTCTGCATCAACTATATTAATTATTAAAATAATTAAGGATCATCTTTCAGAAAATTAGGATGAATTGCAAGGAGGTCTAAAAATTACTAAGATATGTCTTTAATTTCTAAAAATAAATGAACAGGAGGTCGACCTGTTTAAATTTAAAAGACCCTCTTTACACAATTAAAGTTTCATTATTCAACTCCATAGACAAAAAAAAAAAAGGTTAACGAGACATGATTTTTCAAAAGTTAATATCAAACGAAAAGCAAGAAATGCGATGCTGTGTTGCAGCTGTACAAGCAAGCCCCACTGAGATAATAATTGACCGAATGAATATATAGCAACCACTGATGGTGAATTTGAACAAACATACACATAAATGGGGATTCGTCTGATTAAATATTCCGGGTCTGACAATTTAATAGGATTTTCATACATTGTTTTGAGGTGTTTACTTGTCCGGGAAGAGACATAGTGTGTAATAATTGCTGTTGTTTATATATAAACAAAAAACAAATTAACTTTACAACAAAAAAACAATATAGAAAATGAAAACAAGGAGGAAAAGGAAGATTGTGTGGGGGCTGCTGTATATCTTGGGACTGGCCTTTCACCGACAATCATTCTTTTGTTTCGTCATGTCTGGCCGGCCGGCCAACTTGTACGTAGTAGTCTTATGTTAGTATTATTGTGGATATGGAATATCTGTAAAGATGAACAATTGATTTTAACGGCAGATTAATGAATACTCCCTCCGTCCCTCCCATTTCTTTATCCTTTTCTTTTTGGGATGTCCCATCCAATTCTTTACATTTCAAAACTTACCCAAAATAGTAGATGGGTCCCACCACTTCTTCACTTTTTTCCCTTTTCACACTACTTTTACTCCTCTATCTTTTTTTTATACATTAAAATCAATAGGTCCCACCACTTCACCCACTTTTTTTTCTTTTTTCCACTACTTTATACATATTTCTTAACCTCCGTGCCCAACCCAAACGATAAGAAATGGGAGGGACGGAGGGAGTACATGGCAAGAACCGGCCGGTGCATACGGCAAATTTACTTGTGTACATATGCATGTGAAATATGTGATCTGAATTTAATGTGTGTTCATTTTCGTCTTCTAAGCAGGTGTTGAGTTTTTTTCGCATGAATCAAATTTCATACATACACTGACACAACGGCCTTTACGATACATTATAACATGTGTGCTACTCATTTACAACTTAATTATATCAGATTTCTGATTCATTTGTATCAGATTAATAAGCATGTCTCTCGTAAATATACGAGGAGGCTCGGACATATATAGGGTTAATACTTAATTGAAATCTTATCTAGATCTTAAAGTATTATTAGTATAAATCAAAATGTTATCCGAAACTTGTAAACTCTGATTTAATTCTTTTCAATTACATTATTATTATATTTTAATTGTGATTACTTTTTAGATTTTTAATAATTTTCATTTGAAAAAGAAGAAGATGATGTTGTATATGGATTGTTGTGGTCATTTCCGTGAAAGTACGTGTGACTATATAGAATCAAACAGGCCTTACAAGACAATATGTCAATATGTCATGGTAGTTAAGCTTGTTAAATCGAATAATTTAATTCAGAGATTCTTATTAATTAAAGAAATAGGAAGCGAGTTCGAGTTTTCGTGATCCTGGGCCACTTGAATGAGTGATTTATTTGTTTGTTAATTTTGGGCATCCCAGTGGAGTGATTGTGCGAGGAAGACAAATGTGGGTCTGTTTCTTTATTAAATCAAAAAATATCATCCAGAGACAACAAAACGGTGTTTGGTTGATTGTGCATTTGCGCGTGTACACATCTTCATACGCTTGACCAGCTGAGTTGACAATAACACTTGTCTGTGTGCAAACTAGCTGCTAAATATTTACTAGCCCAAGAGAGAAGCATGCATACGCATGCTCTTATATATGCATGTTTCTTGAGCATCAAGTTTCAAACACTCATACCATAAGTTTCCCCGTTTACATAAAGGTGTACACTACTGGCGGTTTAAACCTAACAAATTTAATTATGTTTCTCTTTCATTATTTTTATCATCGAGACGTGAGTCGATTTAGAATTCACCAAATCAATCTTTTTTTATCACACCGATTTTCCATAAGTGGTGGCCGGTGACGGAGCTCCCCATTTTTCAACTCAATTCGATCTATTTGGTGAGTTACATTTTAGCTTTTAACACATAATTTTAAGTTTTCTATTATATAATTAAAATATATGACTATCAAAATACTTTTAGGAATATGTACTGACTACTTATTTTAGTTAAAGATAATTTTTCAAAATACACGTGAAAGACAAAAAGAAAATACTAAAGATAGAGAGAATGATTGATTTCAAGGTCTCTAATACTGAAATCATATCCAAAAATGACCTTATTTCTGAAGGCGTAATTCATAAATCCGTCCATCCAATTTCTTCCGACTGGTATTTGTTTACCTAATTCGGTTTGGGTGGATTTGAATTGAAATTGAAAAAGGGGTTAAATTTTTAATGACATGTGATTAAATCATCAAGATGATATAATATAGACGATAAATATATGAAATTGTGTAATATAAGTTTCATTACCGTAATACATAATATTAAAAAAATTGGATCACGTTCAAATAGTGTGGGTCAAGTACCGACCTAATTTTTTCTAATAAAAATTTGTCCATTTGAACTTAAAATTTCGATATTTTTTTAGATCAAATTCAAAGTCGAATTTTAGATGGTGTTGAATTTTATATGGTACTTGTGAGCACGGTTGAACTTGTCCACAAAATAATAGTAAGCATTAGATTAAATTTAATTATAAAAATTGTGATCAATACACAGTTTGAAAGCTGAGAAGTATGTTTTGATATTTTAAGCAAACAAAATAATCTCCCCACCTCTGGGCATTGGTTCTTCTCTGACAAGCTGTTGAACTTTATCACAGATTTTCAGCACTAAAGTATTCGTGTTTAGAATTGTAGTAATTTCTGGTCCACAGAGATCAAGATCAGCTTCGCCTCTTTCATATAGCGTTCTTCATATATACTAGTTTTTATGTGTGGCAACGCCAGAAAACGAAAATGTTTCAGAATTTGACTAATATTTCACCGTAACTATGTTTAGAAAATAATACTACTTTAATGATTATAGTCATAACAACGGATTAAGATTTTGGGTCAAAAGCACGAAAAGAAAATTACAATTAATTAGTTGAAAATGGTTGAATATGACAGAGAGAGAGAGAGAGAGATTAGTGTCATGTGTTCTTTCAAATGCTTTATGATTTACTGAATTTAGGCGAGTCCTAACAAAAGGATATTAAAATAATAATTAGGTTTTTTACCGGTCACATTGATTTTATTGATTTATCAAACTAATACTTTTTTTAGATAAATTAATTAAATAAATATACAGATTTGTAGTATTCAGTTAAGCAACTAACGAGAATATATATAATTGATAGGATCTAGTAAACTATGATTACGAAGAAAAATTTCTAATGAAAAAAAATAATGTATGTACTCATATCTCAACATGGACATAGTTATAACAAGAATAAATTCAACGAGAAGATACAAATTAATAAAATTTGCAATAGCGCCATGCAGAGCACATGCAAAATCAGGAAAAAGAATTTATATTAAAAAAAAAACCGTGATTAGAGACGTTTATCCTTGAAACAACGAGTCTACGACCATGAAAAATGCATCTACTCTGTATTCTCTATAAGCTAAATATTTCAAGTCCACGTAACTCGTGTGTTAATAGGTCATTGATTTGACCAAGGGTGGATATGAATTTCGTCACATTCTACACAAAAAATGCACGTGCCTGGAATTGCTTATACGCTGAGACTGCCCTTTGCGAGTTCTCGAATGCTAATGCCATCAAAACGAGAAACAGATTTTTAAGTTACTGAATTTTTTAAGGGAAAAAAGAAAATAAATATATACATCAATGTTGTCTATGGAGTTTTTATAATTGTAGTAGAACAAATATTTTCTTAGCAAAGATCATCTTACCGACTGAAGTAATGGACCAGTCAAGTCTTAAAGGCTGCAGTCAACTGGCCACTATTTTCTGGGTCGGCCTGCTTCCGGCCTATGTATCTGCCTATCTGCGTTGTACTCCCTCCCTCCCGGTAGGCATTTGGTCTGAACACGGAAACCAAGAAAAAGTGTAAAAAATGAGTAAAATTAGATGAAAAGCGAGTAAAGTTGCGGGACCCATTTATATTTAATTATAAATGTGTGATAGTGGGGGAAAATAGTGGGTGTAATAGTGTTTATATTATTATAAAATGAAGATAGTGGAGGAAAGTAGTTGATGTCGTAATAGTGTTTTACATTATTAAAAGTTGCTATTTTAGAAATGTATAGAATGATGGGACGTGCCAAAGAGGAAACTGTATAAAAATGACCGGGACGGAGAGAGTAACTTCTAGACTCTTCGTAGCCATATAGGCCATATTTATATGAGGTCCTATAAAAATTACATGGTTGATTAACTCCTGTCAAAATAAAATGAAATCACATGGTTACGCCGACCATTTTTACAAACGTGCTTCAGCTTCTCCGCTCTCCAGTACTTCGGGGTTGTTTCGGCATGTCAGTAAGCCCAGCTTCTGTTGTGTACTGAATTTTTATCAATTTTCGATTTATAAGTTAATATATGAGAAATTCAAACTTTTTTATTTTTTTAATGATTCTTTTTAATTTGATTTTATGAGTATGTAAAGGACTATTTTAAAAATTAATTTATAATAAGATTATTATTTTATTAATGATTTTATACCCAATAAAATATACATATCACAAAATTTATTCAAACACATAAAATAAAAATAACTTCTCATTTATATATCAATAAGCACCTTTTTTATGTTGGACCAAACATATTTAGTAATTAATTCGCTCCTTAGAATTATTTTAGGTCGTTCAACCATTTACAGATCTACTAGTAGTATCTCTAGTAATATATTAGATAAAAAATATTTTGTGATGGTGAGATATGTATGATTCTAAAATAAAACTGGTAGGAAGTATTTATTTTGAATTAAAAAAATCATAAACACGTGAAAAACGGAATTTGTTTTGGATTCAGAAAAAGAATTATAAACATGCAAGTAGATATCAATTGCCTTGTAGAATATAAGTTAATTTTGTTCTAATCTAACGGTGCTTATATGTTAAATATACGATCCAACGGATGATAAACTTTTGGGTCATGCGACCAAATTATCTCTTTTACGCTTATTATATATAAGTATATAATATTCAAAGTCATTGTTCTAGCATATCTGAAATACATCACAGGTCGATAACGGAGAAAGAACACGACCACAGTCTCACAGTTTCTTAATAATTTGTATTATCATTCTGAATAAGAGTTCTGATGTATGTTAGATTAACTTAAACACAACATAAAAGGTTATATGATGAAACACTCCTTTTTTGTCACTCCATTGATGTTCTATGTGAAAGTACTGGTACAAAATTTTCTTTTAAATGCAGATTGTAACATATTGATCTATGTGGATCACCTATTGCAATAATATTACTAGTCTAGCACAACACAAAGATATTTATACATTTTATTACAATATAAGTTTATCATTGCCGTTTGTTCAAAATTCAAACATATATGATATGACATATCACCATACATAAAAACAAAAAAAAATAGAAGTTTGAGATTTAGCTCTTTGTCATTAATATTAATATGCCTATTTGAATTATAGACAAAGTCATTGTTGTTGGCTGTGTAGGTTGTACTCATGTCTCGCCCTCCCATGTCCTGGTGCTAAGCATGTTAATAAGAATGTGATGGTTTGAATCATGAAGATTCTGAATCCACGTTTGCTTATCTTTAAATTCTGTAAAGAGTCCCTCAACGGTGGAATTAAAACTCTGCGGTCCATCTTCCAAAAACACAACAGATAAACCTCTGTATTATTGACCACAACATGCATAACTTACATATAATTCAAATTATGTAATTATTTACCGTTCACAACATTTGTTTACTGTTATACACATTTTTTTATCGTCAGAAATCTAGTGTTATATAAAATATATGTGATTAAATGATTGGAAATTATTGCAAAAATAGTTATCATTCTTTCACTTTGA
This sequence comes from Daucus carota subsp. sativus, assembly GCF_001625215.2. Classification (NCBI taxonomy): domain Eukaryota; kingdom Viridiplantae; phylum Streptophyta; class Magnoliopsida; order Apiales; family Apiaceae; genus Daucus; species Daucus carota. The sequence continues at coordinate 58,881,516 of NC_030382.2, forward strand.
AAACTGGTGTTATATAAAATATATATGTGAATAAATGATATGTACATGTAGTTTCATGAAAAAGGTTGATAGGGTTTGGGTTTGGGTTCGGCTCCGCAATATACGGAGATATAATTTTAAAAATTTCAGTTATATCTGCCCAACAAAGTAAAAATAATCCCCTAAGTGAACCATCTCACAGTAATCAGTTGTAAGCAAACAAGAAGGCAGGGAATAAGATATAGGGAGGGAACATGGTATTTCTTGTAAGGAGCCTTATCATTATGATCATTAAATTCGTCAATGCTAATCCTATACACGACATAACCTCGATGATGAAACATATAAAACAAAGAAGAACCTGTTCTTGATAGAAGCCCTTTACGATATATAAAAGATTTTCAAATTATAAATATGTTGTGTTGTGTAACGGTAAATGTAATCAGATTTTGAAACAACACTGCTCGTACTTATGAGCGGAACGAATCTCCTGAAAGGTCAGCTGGTCCCGCAACTAGACCTCACTTGCCTAGCCCGAAGAAGAGGGTAGTCTCTCCTCTGAAAAAATATGAAAGTCCAAGAGTTTTAAGGAGAAAGCGCAAGCTTTGGAGTAACATGGAGGAGGACACTTTGAGGACAAAAGTCGGGAAGTATGGTGTAGGAAATTGGAAGCTCATCCTGAATATGTACTAGTTCCTCCATTTATTTTTTTATTGTACATGTGTGAATTTCGAGAAACATTTTCGTATAACAGTAAATTAATATATTTGAGAAAAAACCTTAATAAGTTAGGGTTTAATTTTAAAAAAGAGTTTATAAAATATTATAATTCTAATTATAATATAAATATAAATATAAAAAAAAAGAAGAAATTGCGTCCAATTTAACCCATTTTGTAATGTACCATGTCTCAATTATCATTTTTCAGTAACATATTATCATTTTTAGTAATTTTTAATTTTTTAAAATAATAATGAATTTGTTCTTTAAGTCTGGGCAAAAATTGGTGACCGTTCAAAGTCAAAAAATGACACTTAAAATGAGATTGAAAGAATAATTTATGCACATTATGAGTAAGCGTGTTGTCATAAATAAAGAGCATACACGCATGTCTGATATACGGACAGCACACAAGGATTTACGCATTTAGATGGCTATTTTTGTCAGACTCTACGCTCATCAGTATTGTAGGCAATAATTAAATGACGAAAGGAGATTATTATTGGCTTTCACCCAAAAAAAACATAGAAGGCGGATGTGTCAAAAAGTCTGTAATATTTAGAAAATGTTGTCATTAACAAAACCACGGGATTTTGTGCCGGCAATGGGGATGTAGCTCAGATGGTAGAGCGCTCGCTTAGCATGCGAGAGGTACGGGGATCGATACCCTGCATGTTTCATGTTTTCAGACAATGTCATGCAGCCACATGACACTTGCTTATGCCCCGACCGATTTGAAATTCTCTAATTTTCGTTGGGTTTTATTTTTGCACGTTTCATGTTTTCAGACAATGTCATGCAACCACATGACACTTGCTTATGCCCCGACCGATTTGAAATTCCCATACATAAAGCACAGAAAGATAGTACATGAGTATTGATGAGGATTTAATACATTTTAGGGATAATACAGAGATGGAACAGTTAGCAAATTATAGTTAGAGCAGTAATTCAGTATGCACTCATATGTTCCTGGTTTTCAAGTGCATGCATGCTTAAATTAACAGACAGCCTGAAAGTGAGCAGAGTTGGTGTTCAAATTATAAGGTGGTAGTATGTATATTAGTTAATAGAAATGAGCGCACAAAGAGCTAGTAAATTAGAATTGAGCAAGAAATTGCATTTGCTTAAGAAGAGGAGACAAAGTTTCCATGATCTGCTCACAGGGATGGTTGTGAATTCCCTCGTAAGTGGTGACCACAATGCTGGTATCCCTGGACAGCCTCTGAACCTGTTTCTTCACATTGCATGTATGATGTGTGCACCTATAGTAACTCCTGTACGTACGTGTATAAACTTTTTTGTTAGAATATCAACTCATGATAACATAAGCAATTAAGCATCGCGCCTCTCTCATTAAGGGGCCGTTTGGATTACCTTAAAAGAAGTGACTTCTTATTTATAGTAAAGAAGTGGAGTAGAAGTGAGAAGTAAAAAAGTTAATAAAGTGTTTGGAAAAGAAGCAGAAGCTAGCATTCTCAGATTTTTAAAAGTGCTTCTACTTCTTTACACAAACGGGTAACATGCCCTAAACTTTTAAGTTGTCTCTCCGGACAGTTGGTACCTAAATCTAATGCTATATATATGAGCTTCTATAATGGCCACATTACACCATTATATAATTATAAAAACTTGGTGCAAAATTAGTTTTATTAATCACGTGAGAATTTTTTGGTATGGTGTATAATGATATAGAAATTTGTACAAATTAAGGATGAACTAAATAGTCTGAAACAAATATATGCAATATTAAGAAAATGATCAACTTAATAGTCTGAAACACACATGCACTCGCAGTGAATATATTTGCTACAAGAATATACTGGCAGATCAGAGATATATGGGGGGAAAAAACATGTAATATATAGCTAGCAAGTAGTTAATATGTTTTGATGAGCTTACCGGGGAAAAAGGCTATTCTTGACAGATTTCTGTCCATATTTTCGCCATCGGTATCCATCATCCAGTAAGTCCTCAGAACTCTTTGTCTGAAACTCAACCCTCGGGGGCCCTGCTTTTCGACGACTCACTCTACTAGCTCTTCTCTTTTCCTTGTTTCTATCTTGCTCTTCTTCTTCTTCTTCTTCGTCTTCTTCTTCTTTAAGATGATCATGATCATCACAATTGCTAATTTTGGTTTGATCCTCAGACACCAGTGTTGTGGTCACAGATGCACTAGGCATTTCATACTGTGATGGCACTTGTTCAGGATCAGGATGAGATAGAAAAAAGGACCAGTCCATGTCAGAGGGCATTTGGGGAGTTTGTGGTGTAAAAACATAATTAGTTGGATGTGCTGCTGCTGCTGGTGTCATTTCTTGCTTTTCCATGATGACGGCCTTCAACAATGTATGAAGTCTTCTTGTCTTGAGTTTTCTGATATGAGAAGGGTAAGAAAAGATAGTAATACCTTGATGATGTTATATAATATATGACAGGACGTACAGGAGGGCTCCTAGAAATAATGTTGTGTAGATTTAAAATTAGGCGATGAATTATACTAATATATATAGTAGACAAGAGAATACTATATCTTGTAATCTAGCATGGTAAAGTATACGTATGAGAGACTTTGTGATATACATGTTAAGCAAAGAGAGTCTAAAAGAAGAAAATAAGGTGGGGAAGGTGAAAGAGGGTGACCGGACCTACATGAGAAATGGGAATTAGAGATCAGGAAGAGTCTTGTCGTATTTATATATATGTGTGTACGTTGCACCCAATGAAGCCTAACTATATCTCAACAACTCTGCGTTTTGTTCAACTACCTTTGGTCATGTAAATCCATAAACCTATTTTATTTTAAAAATTTATATAAGCTGTAAAATCTAGATTAACCTCCGTCAATATCATCAAACGACATGCATGGAAAGGTCAACAATATACCTCAGAAGCATCGTCCATCTTGTTGAAATTCCTCTACACAAAAAGTTCCAGACGGAATTAGCCTGCAGTTTGATTTTACATAAATAGTGATTGCACACTAACCTGTGTATTCTTGTGGATTCTCTTTGATGAGAGAGGAGAGGAATAAAGAATTGAATAAAGTTCCTAGCTTGTTAAAGAACATGCATGACTACCAAAGGAAGCTGATTAGAACGTAGATGAACGAGAGTATATATACTTAATGAATGAGAAGATTGCGCGCAGTGATCTATCTAATTGTTAAAATGATTGAATATTTTGATCATGTAGCTAGTGTATAGTAGAATAGATCGATCACACTACTACTCCAGTAGTTGCAGCAGGTATATATATAACATGATGATGATCATCATCTCTGCTCTGGCCGAATTGAAGAAGAAAAAACGCCTATATATCTTGCGATTATTGCTGTCATTGAACCAGCTAGCTGGGTATATATTGACTGGCATGTCACATACACTTGTTCATCGCATCCGTTTTTACCCAATTCGCACTGAGTCGATACCCCCCACATTCAGCTGCATGCATGCGATCCAACCACTTCAAACTACATTCATTTTCTTTATAAACGACACGGATCAAGTATAAATTTTATGGAATTTTATGGAATTTCTCCGGTTTTCCATGCTAAATAACTATCAAACTCTGTAGCATCATTATTATGTTCAACCCAAAACTTCGATTTCTTAACGGTTTGATTTCGTTTTGGTTTTATTAATTGGAAAATCGAAAATTTCAATTTGATTTCGATTTTCACCTTCGAACCCACTGAAGTATCCGAACCGAACCAATTCGTTAAGAATCGGTTTGGTTTGGATTGATTGTTATAACATTCAATTTGGGCGTACGGTTTGCAAATTTTTGAAATCGAAAAATTCGGCTTGGTTTGGTTTTGGACCTCCAAAACCGTACGTCCAATCCAAACCGCGCTGACAAAGACACTATCAGGCGATTAAATTGGATACACTCAGATTTCAACCGTTCAAAAAGGTTGAGAATATACCCAAATACAGGTTCTCAAATGGGATTACAGAATTGAGATTCATTTAATGCGGCATCCGGAATCCTCTCTTATTAACTGAATACTATCTTTGTCTTTTTTTACTTGTCATTTTGACTTTTTAGATTAAAGAATATAATTCTACTTATTAATTTTAAAATTTTCTTTTTCTCAATTAAAATTTATAGTTTATACTTTTATTCATAAAAAGATAATTTTAAAAATAATGAGCGTATTTATGTTTTTTAATCACCTTAAGTTACGCGTGCAAAAAGTCAAAGTGACAAGTGAATAGGGACGAAGGAAGTAGTATTGTATCATTTATTATGACACCATTATTGAAATATTGAATATTTGAATTTTCTGGGTTCTAAGAGCATGGAATAGTCACCGACTCTCATTAGAATAATAGTTTTTGATTTGTTGTGATAATAAATATTAACGGTCTTCTGTATTCACACCAATTCCATCAATCAAAATAAGTCATTTTCATGAAAGTTGGTGCGTATTGTGTGAACCTAGGCACATATTAGAAAGACCGTTGAATATTAAGGGCGTATTTATTTAGGATTTTAATAAATTATTTTTAATGTATGGATTTTATGGATTGCATTTGATTTTGATTTTGCGCGAATTTTTAATATAATTTTGCAGAGTTAATGTAAGATTTAAGCACTATGCTTTAAAATCTCATGAATTTTGATGTAATTTCAAATATCTTAAAATATATTAAACAATCCCACGAAATCCACTGTCTTATGAAATCCAAAAAAAATCCATCAGTACTTGAATATTTTCAGATTTTAATGAATTTTAAACAATCTCAATCTTATTCCACAAAGTGCTCATTTATATTTTCTAGATCAATTTCATTCCACAAAATATTGATTGCAATTAATCTGTGAACATCCATTTTTCTTAAACCATGTGATTTTTTAAAAGTGGACATCTAATTTGAAGCAGAAGGAGTATTTGATGTTAAAACATAATTTAAAATTCTAATTATATTATTGTCAGATTTTATAACATAAATTAAAATATTACGGGGGTATATTCGATTAGGATTTTAATGAATTGTTTTTAGTCTATAATTTTAATGGATTGTATGTGATTTTTGATTTTTTGTGAATTCTTGATAAAATGTCGCAGAGTTGATAGGATTTAAGTACAATGCTTCAAAATCTCATGGATTTTGGTGGGATTTCAAAAAACTTAAAATACACCGAAGAATGTCACAATCCATCATTTTATGAAATCCAAAAAAATCCTACAGCATTTCAATACCATCAGATTTTGATGGATTTTAAACAATCCCAATTGAATGTCATCGGATTTTAAAAGCATAATTTAAAATCCTAATTGAATACCATCAGATTTTGTAGCATAATTTAAAATCTCAATTGAATATCTCAAGATTTTAATGGATTTCAAACAATCCCAATCGAATAATCTCGAATTTCATGAATGAAAAAAGATATTTTAAAATCTCAGTCCAACACACCCTTCTTAATTGAGTAGGCCGAGATTCTGATGCATTTTCTAAAATCCCAAGTGAGTACTGTGAATGAAAACAAATCTTCTAAAAGTTCCAATTCAATACAGCTGTAGCATTTTCCTTTTTTTTAATAGTAAAAAGTAACGGACGGGAGGTTGGGTTTAAAAACGCAGAAATAACAATACAGAAACTATAAATCTTGAGGCTAAGCAATTATTTGTAGCTGTCAACTCAGATCGTTCCAGAGAGTTTTTGTAGGTAAACAGCATTGAAGTCTTGATGTTTAAAAAATGATATACTCAAATTCATCGCATTCTTGATCTTATTTATGCGTTGATCGTACGAGATTCTTGGAATTTTGTTGATAATATTTCGACATTTCGTGTTCCTGAATTTAAAATCGCTGACAGTTGTTGTCTGTGGTTTCTTGTAGGTGTTATCAGGCCAAGAGTCCGATTTTGAATCAGGCTTGAGACATGAATTTCAGGAACAGGGATGAGTTCTGGCCTTACTTTATAAGTCAACACTCGAAGCCAGCGACGAGGAAGTGGCATTTTGCAGGCACACTTGCTAGTCTTTTGTGTTTGATATACTCTGTGATGTTTAATTGGCGCTACTTGTTTTGTGTTCCCGTGGTGGCTTATGGTATAGCTTGGTATAGTCATTTCTTCGTGGAAGGGAATGTTCCTGCCACGTTTGGTTATCCGGTCTGGTCATTTTTATGCGATATGAAGATGTTTGGATTGATGCTCACTGGGAAGATGGATGAAGAAATCAAAAGGCTAGGACCACAACTACAAGCTTATTGATATTTGTCACTGTGTTTTCTCAAACTCCTTATCAATATTATCATATCCTATCAGCATACATTGGCTCAAGGATGGTTTCATTTAATAAAACTTTTCTGAAAACCTGTCTTCAACTTATAGATGTAAACAAGGACTAAAACTCCTTATCAATATTATCATATCCTATCAGCATACATTGGCTCAAGGATGGTTTCATTTAATAAAACTTTTCTGAAAACCTGTCTTCAACTTATAGATGTAAACAAGGACTAATATTCTGCTTTTCGAGAGATTTTGCGACTGCCCAAAACAGAAAGTGGAGATGCGGGGTATCGATCCCCGTACCTCTCGCATGCTAAGCGAGCGCTCTACCATCTGAGCTACATCCCCCTGATGGTGATATTTATTATGTACCTACAATTTTATCAGTTTATTTGTTTCTAGTTCCAGGGGCTATAAAATCTGGAAGACTGCGACAGCAAGGGGTACAGGAATACATGGAAATTGTAAAATGTTACTTTCACGTAGTTCCTCCCTTTTGACATGAACAACAAGAAATGAGTTAGCACTATGACGTTGAAGTGCAATATTTAACAATCTTCAAACTTTGATCAGTTGGTGCGCACTCATTTATATTTTTAAACTATTATCAATCATAATATGTATATTATTAGCTTTTATAATTAAAATCAGTTCTGAAAAGAAGTTGAATTCCAAATTAGTTTGTTCAAGTGAAATTCATAAAGTTTAATTAGTTAGTTCTGTTTTGATTTTAAATTATTAATAAATTTACTTTTAACTGAAAATCTACAATTGTTTTTTATAATTTTAAAAACTCAAAATTATTTTTTGAAATAAATTACATAGGTGGTGTTTGGCCGGGTTTAAAAAACTCGAATTCGTATCATTTGTGTAAAAATGTTAAGAAGTACTTATATGAAGTTGTGAATATGTGAGGACCTTTGAGTTGGCTTAAAAAAACGACTTCTTACTTAAAATAAAGAAGTGGAGTAGAACCGAGAATTATTAATAATATAAGTTGTTAAAGTGTTTGGAAAAGAAATAGAAGTTATAAAGAGAAGTTAGTATTTTCTACCTCCAACTTTTTTTTCACGACTTTTTTAAAGGATTTCGTATTTTTTTACACAAACGGGTTAAGAAAAAAAGATGTAAGAAGTAGCACAGGCTTCTCTCCCCAAACAGGCTATGCATGTTTGGCTGACACTACTTATGAATTTTTTTTATAAGATACCGGCTTCTACTTTTCTTGACTCATTTGTGTAAAAAACCAAAAACATTTATAAAAAATTAAAAATGCTAGATTTTTGTTTTAACTTTTACTTATTTCGCAAACACTTTAATCATTTATATTCCGTTCTTTCTCTTCTTTACTCACTTTATTGAAATATCACTTTTTTAAGTTTACTACAATAGCCCCATATATTTTATGATATTTTTATACTTCATCAATAATCAATAATATAATAATTAGTAATAAAATTTTGGACGGATTAATCCAGAAATGTTTGAAAGACCATTCTGTTAAACTTTTGCCTGAAATCAGCAACATTTGATTTATTGTTTCACCTAAAAATCAGCAAACCGAATGGTAAAAGTAACTAAAATCATGGTGGTGCACGAGTAATTCTCCAAGAATCTAAAGCCCAAGGAGCGACAGTACTAGTTACTACTCCTCCAGTAATTAGATGAGCCATCTTCTACTGAATTCAAAATCAAACTACACTAATAAATGCAACCTCCCCCAAATCTACTCCTACTACTCATTCACCTCCTATTTTCTAATCAAATGGCCACCACCACATTCATCATTCTCCTCCCCAAATGTCCTCCCTACCTTTTTACCCTCCCACCACCACATCCACTCCTTCCGCCGCCGCCGCCCCGCCGCCGCCAACAAATAACAACGCCCATCTCGATCTCCGTTACGCCACTGCCTTGTCTCTAGGCTTCCTCCTCTGCTTCGCTCTCATTCTCCTCTCTTACATTTGCTTCCGCTTTTCTCGCCGCCGCCAGCTAAACCCTAATAATACTAATCACAACCCTAATTTTGCGGCTACTTCGGACAATGGCATTATTCTTTCCAGGAGAATATTCGTGGCTGAAGATGAGGATGATGAGCACAACTCCGTCATTGGCCTCGATCAGGCGGTGATCAATTCGTACCCTAAGTTTCCGTTTGTGACAGGAGCCGGCGGCGACTCGGTGTGCGCGATCTGCTTGGGCGAGTACAAGGATGCGGAGATGTTGCGAATGCTGCCGGATTGTAGACATTTTTTTCACCTGACTTGTGTTGACGAGTGGCTTAGGTTGAACGCTTCGTGTCCGGTTTGTCGGAATTCGCCATTGCCCACTCCTTTGTCTACGCCGCTATCGGAAGTGGTGCCGCTTTCTCTCTACACCGATGGCCGGAATAGGAGGAGGTGATGGACAGATACAGTGATTAGAAATTAAAGTATTGTTCCGTTTCCGTTTCGTAGCATAGCATTTGCAGTTTTTGTTTTTTGGGGTCTGATTATTCAAGTGTTTTTTGTTTTGAATAGGGTTCATCTCTTTACTGTCTTTACACGATCAGTGTATCTAATTATTTATCTGGAAATATAATCATGTGATTCTCTTACGTCATGTATATCATATCAATATATCTCTAAATAAAATTTGAAAACGATCTTCCTTGGACAAACAATGGTATATAAGATATAGAGTATAAGATATAACAAAGTCCTTCTATTTACATTTTACACACAAGCCTTTTCTGCATCTTATCATTGTGAAAGGGTGACCAAATAGCTGACAAAAATATGTAGCTTCCATCAATCTCTGCTTATCAACACGCAGTCAATTTCTTCCATCCTTTTATACATAGCTGTCTTATGTTTGTCCTATGTTGAGGAGATGCCTGTTCCATTGTCAGTCAAGTCTCTCAACAAAATGTGTTTAGCTCCCAACCTGTTTACGTCCTATTGTTTACGGTTACACATTGGCAGAACAATTATTCAGGAAACAGAAGAATATATGTGCAAAGTGAGACACGTTCGGAAAACCATTGGATGTATATTTTTTTTAATATAGTCAAAGCTTACAATTTGAACTTAATCATTTCAGAACATATCCCTGACATGTGGTTTCACTGTAGAATGTAGATGCATAATATGGTGTAAACGAGAAAAAGAAACTCATATCCTTCAATCAAACTAACAGATAAAAGAATAAATAAAACATACAACGAGATTTAAAACCAAGTGGTTAAAAGATTCTATACCTTTGAATAATTTACAGAATGCAGGACTGTAGGAGTCCTAGTATCTGGGGAGCAATCTGGAAAGTTGAGGATTGCTTTCAGATAAAGGAACAGTTGAAAATTCAGAATCAGTATTTTCGATTTGAAGGTTCCCATGTGGCAACAATGTGGTCTGTTCCTGGTTCAGTGGGGAATTCCATCTTGACAAACCAGAGGCTGCAACAGGAACTGTGTCTGTTCTGCTGGAAATCGGTGATCCTGCAGTACCGGGGTCGGCACCATGTTGATCTTGTGCAGATTCATTCTTAGCTCTTTCTCTTTCTTCAGTCTCTTTGAGAAGGAAATCAACCCATAGATCCGCAAATGACTACAAGAGGTGATCAGTGATGCGTTTAATAATGCAGACAAAGAAATAATGCACAAATTCATTTAGCAAAAGAAAAATTAATAACCACCCATCTTTCTTTTTTGTTAAATTAGTGATGAGTGACCAAACTTTTCGTTTGTGTGAGTCACCCTTACTGCATTGAAGTATATGAATCTAGAGCAACTTACAAGCATGCCAGTAACATACATTGGCCTATCTTTGTGCCCATAGCAATCTAAATTCCTTAAACAATACATTTTGGCAACAAGTGTTGGCTTCCTAGACTAGGGGAGGCTCTATAAAGTCGCATAACCCTGCTTGATAATAACTACAGCTCGAGTTTGAAGGCACCCATTCAATATCCACAAAAAAGATGAAATTCGTTTAACACAGGGCAAAAAAAGTCCACAACAACAATAGTTACAATACATATATACTAAAGATTGTATTGTTAGCTTAAAAGAGATTGCCTGATTATCAGATGCTGTGCTTGCAGAACTTCCAGCTGGACTTCCACCCATGATACCGCCTACAAGACGACCTGGTAACCCCAACACACCCCGAACAACACCTTTTCCTGCACCTTGCTGGGCAACACCTATCTTCTGTTTGTCTTCGTCCGTAAACCCAAGCATGCGAACCATAAGATCTAGGACCTGGTGCCAGCCATACAAAGTTTTACATTGCCAGTCCATCCAGCCAACATAATAAATAATTTGAAGATATATATATATATATGTATATATAGACAGCGTCCTAAACACTAGAAACCTTTTAAAATAAAAACTAGAAACTAAACTAAAAGCTTTTCTAAATCACATCAAAATATAGCACAGATGGTATGCAAATTGATCGTTGGGAGATGAAGAAAAATATAGTGAAGTCGGATTTTTTATATAAAAAAAAAAAAAGCACACTGATTGCAAAAAAAATCAAATTAGAAACAGAGGGGATTATAGGATCATGTGTGGGAGGGTGTGTTTAAATTGTGTATGATGGGTGACTTCTATGGGACCATCAGATTATCATCTAAGGGCTTAAATTAGTTTCTAGTTTCTATTTTAATATTGGTTTGTATTTGTTCACTAGCCTATACTCCCTCCATCCCATAAATTTCTACACTTTCTTTTTCCGGATATCCCATTCAATTCTATACATTTCAAAACTTTCCCAAAGTAATATACTTTTATAATATAAAAGTCCCACCCACCCACTACTTTCATCTACTTTTCCAAATCTATCTATTATATATTGGATGGCCCCCACCACTTTACCCACTTTCTCTTCTCTTTCCCACTACGTTATACACTTTTCTGAATCTTCGTGTCCATTCCATATGTATATAATTCAAAGGGACGGAGGGAGTATGTGTGTGTGTGCGCGCGCGCGCACTCACATATATTTGTATGTATATATTAACACTAATAATATGAGATGAATGAAAACAGGGAATAATCTTCACAGGGAATGACTTCTTTATAAGTGGAACGATATTCATACCACAAAGCATTACATAGATACAACATAAGAGCCCCTTCACCTTCCCCTCCCAAGCAATCAGTGTAACAGACACTAACAGATAACCAAGTTCCTAAAGTTATTACCTCCTTGCTGTGGTTTCTCTGGAAGTATGTCACCAATAACTTAATCACAATGCGCCTGCCATTATGGGAAAGTTGTTATATAACTTTTTCATTCATATATATACACATCAAACAGACGAGGATATATGCATTGTTTACTACATCACATCATATATCACCACCCCAATTTCAGATAATGGACATGATTTTATTTTCCTATACAGATGTATCCGTTGTGGACCTAATTCACCTTAGAGTGAAACTTGTACACAGTTATAGCAGCCATGCAACCCAAAGTGTCTACAAAACAATAGATATATGCATTTATAGTTCCATACATAACTCCATGACATGTTTGAATAATAAAAGGGCGATCAAACTAAAAGCAGATATAAGTTGTCAAGTTTCAACTTTTGAGAATACACCAGTCTCTGGTTAACGGCTGCAATTAGTTTACCAACCCTTGTAAAATAATGAATCCTAATATCTGAACAATAATGATCAAGGCTAAATCAAGATCCATTTCATTTTAGCCGAAGAGACAGTGTTAACAGAGATACATGATATTGAGATTTTTGTGTTGCAATATCAATTATCTATATACATCTGTGTGTGTGCGCATGAGCTGAAAGTCAAAGATCGTGTCAAGTGATTAAAACCAAACCTGTCAACAAAATAATCAGAATCCATTGACATTCTATTAAGCCTTGTCATGCTCTGTTCAAGAGCACGACGAAGCTTTGCATTGTCTTCCTCGATCTTATTTACTCTACTTTTACCATCGGCTAACAGTCTCTCAGCCTCCGAAAGTTTTGCTAAGATTTCTTCCTTATCACTCTTCATTATCTCTGCTTGCTGATATGCATCCTAGTCAATATAGAGACCAAAAAACCTTATTAGGGTTATGGGTATATATTAGCTGCAAGCTTATCTCTTACACACACGCGCGCGCGCCACTTTAAAATTGGACAAAGGTCACAATACTAATGACAGTCCCAATAAGATTGTCACTTTGAATCAGAATCAGCATAAAGACCACTTTCATTTGCAATGGTAGAAAAAGAGAAGAAATTGAAATAAGTAGGAAACAGTACAGCAAGAATGTAAAAAACTTTTACAAAAGCTATATAAAAAATGCAGTACATAACAATACAATAGGGCAGCGGTTTTACCTTTAGACGTTCAGTAAGCTTGGCAGACTCTTCTCTCGCACTGGCCAATTTTTCTTCCAAATCTTCCTGAACAATATAAAGTACAAACAGTGGAACAACATATGTTTTAAAAATCCTGATGTCCACAAAACATAATCAGCGTGCGTCTTTTAGTAAGCATGAAAAACAACATTTCACCTTCGCTTCGATTTCAGCATAGTACTGGCCTAGAGCAGTTTGCAGGTTTAAAAGTTCATCATTTTTAGCGTTTAATGTGTTCCGGAAGCTTGATAGCTTTTTATTAAGGTCATCATTGATTTCCTTTGACTTTTTGAGTTCCTCATTATATTTGAAATGAACTTCCTCCTGACTCGCAATGGCCTGCTTCAGAGCTTTCTCCATTTGTAATATTTGAGCTCTTAAATACTCATTATGCCCTCTAAGTTCTTCAATGATCTTGCTATCTTCATCCATCTTTTCAGATTCTTCGGATTCCTACAAATTGCACCAAGAGAAACCTTCTTCAATTTCAACCAAAGAAAATTATAGATCATACTTTACATGGCACATAAACAATTTGCTAGCACTTAATAAGTTGTCGATGATTCCAAACTTATAGATGATATAATCTAAATAGGAACAATAACAAGTCAATCACATTCAAAAATCTTATAGAAATTGTCATCAAGAACTAATAAAAGCCTTGGCTCAGCATTCAATCACTGAGAATATCCTGCTATGTATAAAATATCCATCATATGGCAAAGGAATTTACAGATCTAAAAAGACAGTTGCAGACTTGCAGTTGCACCTTGGAATATAAAGTATATCCGCACATTAATACTGTTAGTTAACAAACTCTCCCAAAACCTTGCAGGAGGTAAGTTTGGTAAAAGTGGATCACTCTAGCCAACACTTAATTATGGTTTCCACGTAAATAAGAGTGATACTAGGACTACCTACTACTTAATACTAGAACTTGAATCCTTTTGGTACCATAACATATTAAATGACTGATTCTTCCTACACCCAAATGTGCTTGATAAATTCACTAAATAGACCATTTTAATTTAACAAAACACTAAAAACCATAAGTTCTAGATTGGTATCGTCGCCATAGATTTAAATCACCAAAACAAATTGTGAAAAAAAGTTAGAACTCAGCTCTAAACAATTTACAATTTACCTTCTCTAGCAAATGCTGCTTAAGACGATTAAGTTGTTGCAGTGCTTTTTCCTTTTCCCGGCATGCATCCTTCAGATCTCTCGCCATTTTTCGTATGGATAATTCCATCTCTTCTTTACCAGGAAAATCTCTAGACTGTGCCTCCAACATATTATATTTGTTATCCAAATGCAACCACATGAGAACACAATGACAAAAGAGTAAATAAGAAAAAGTGAAATATATATGACTATGGTCCCACCACCTCATTAACACTATTAGATAATGTATTTGATTTCTCAGGAACACCAGGAGTAACATTTTGGGATGTAGCTTTCAAGGCAAAGAGTTGATCTTTCTCCTTCTGAAAAAATAAAAATAATTAAGAAGGTTAAATCTATGCAAAACAAAAAAAAAAAAAAGAGAGAGAGAGAGAGAGAGAGAGCAGAAAGCTACAAAATAATTAGAGCAAAAAGCTCTTACCTTGAGATTGCTATTCTCCTCCTCTAAAGATGTGATTGCGTGTTTTAAATTCTCTACTAATACATCCGCTTCTGTATTATCTCTTTTATTCAACTCCACTTGTAGTCGGCCTATTTCCGATATCTTGTGGTTCAAGTCATTGCGAATTTGGTTCATCTCAACACACGTCTGCAATGTAAATGGTGCACTTTACATAACAAGAATTCCATAGATATTTGATACTACCCAAGTTGCATTGTATTTTGTCCAGTTTTTGGGTCATGACAGTTTTTGGTTCATAACATTGAAGTCAGAGAATTTTAGAATCCGATACGCTATTGGTGATTATTATAAACCTCACATAGAAAGATACACATGACTAGAAATAGTGATATATGGATAAATACACATCCTTAGACTAAATGTTAGCAAGGAGTGTTAGGTATCAAGACTGTGCTTCCGTAATTATCTCAAGTTTAGGTATACAGTCCAGATTCCCCTCTTTTAAGCAAGACAGAAACTGTTTTTTGTTTTTTTTTTTAAAAAGCAACACAGATATTAGAACTTGAAACCCTGGAAAAAATATGCCACATGGGAGTATCGGCTGATATGATGAAAACCATGATAGATATTAATCTGTAGCATCCATTTAACATCATTCAGACGCAATATTATACATATAGATGCATATTATAAGAGGGTAATGTTTCCACAGTCTGAGGGTGTTTTGTAATCTAAGACGCCTTCAAGTATAAATCTCATTATGAAATATTTTTTAATGGATCTTTTACAAAACATAGTTGCAATGATTTTTTTGTTAAAAAACATATTTTTCGAGTAGACGACTTACTCTATATTTAAAAAAGATGAATCATTCACATTTCACACACACAGAGCGCACGCGGGGGGGGGGGGGGGGGGGGGGGGGGGGTCTATGGAGAACTACAAAGAACTCTTTTTATTTTACAAAATTTATCATATCTTTTATTCAGAATATATATATATATAGGCTCATGATCAAATAGAAACCACTCTTAAAATAAAAACTAGAAACCAGTTTCCCTACCACTATTTATAACTACAGGTATCACTAATTTATATTGCACTAATCATTGTTTTTATATAGTATGTAAACAACGATTTTTATTATCAAAATTGAGAAAATCTACTTATCTAAATTCGCGAGATATGCTATATATGTGTATATATATATTTATATTCGCGAGATATGCTATATATAAATTAGTGATATGTTATGTACAAATTAGTGATTTCTATAGTTAAAAATAGTGATAAAAAACTGTACAGAAACTGGTTTTTAGTTTTTAGGCTAATTTGGTGTCTATTGGAGTATGACTCTCTCTCTCTCTCTATATATATATATATATATATTTATATATAGAGGGTTACTCCAGTGAGAACTTCTTAAAATGAGAACCGTGAGAACTTCCTTAATTTATCATATTTTGACTAATCTAAACATCAAACTAGTGGGTACCTAATATAAAAAATGTATATAAAACTAGTCTCTCCCTAGCTAGTCAAAAAAAAAATTCAAAAAAAAAAGTCCACTGCCACGTCATCAGTGATTTTTTTTAATTTTTTTTTTTTGGCTAGCTAGGTGGAGACCTTAATGATATACATTTTTTGTGAAGGTGCCCCTGGCGGGGCCCTTCAAATGAATGAGATTTTGATAAATTAAAAAAGTTCTCACGGTTCCCATTTTAAGAAAGTTCTCATTTGAGTAAGTGCCTATATATATATATATATATATATATATATATAGGCTCATGATCAAATAGAAACCACTCTTAAAATAAAAACTAGAAACCAGTTTCCCTACCACTATTTATAACTACGGGTATCACTAATTTATATTGCACTAATCATTGTTTTTATATAGTATGTAAACAACGATTTTTATTATCAAAATTGAGAAAATCTACTTATCTAAATTATTGATAATCAATTATAGATGATTAATTTCATCCGTAGGAAGGTTCTTGGTGGTAGGAAGCCGCAAGAGAAGTAGTATGATGATGGTAAGTAGTCGTTGGTTTTGTAAGTTATGATGGAAAGTGTATGTGACTATTGGTGGTGATAGACAATGGTGGCAAGTCATGGAAACGTTTGCTAATGGTGGTAAGAGGTCCATTATTACGATTTGGGTGAAGATGATGATCATATACGTTGCATATATATGTATATATATATTTATATTCGCGAGATATGCTATATATAAATTAGTGATATGTTATGTACAAATTAGTGATTTCTATAGTTAAAAATAGTGATAAAAAACTGTACAGAAACTGGTTTTTAGTTTTTAGGCTAATTTGGTGTCTATTGGAGTATGACCCTCTCTATATATATATATATTTATATATAGAGGGTTACTCCAGTGAGAACTTCTTAAAATGAGAACCGTGAGAACTTCCTTAATTTATCATATTTTGACTAATCTAAACATCAAACTAGTGGGTACCTAATATAAAAAATGTATATAAAACTAGTCTCTCCCTAGCTAGTCAAAAAAAAAAATTCAAAAAAAAAAGTCCACTGCCACGTCATCAGTGATTTTTTTTAATTTTTTTTTTGGCTAGCTAGGTGGAGACCTTAATGATATACATTTTTTGTGAAGGTGCCCCTGGCGGGGCCCTTCAAATGAATGAGATTTTGATAAATTAAAAAAGTTCTCACGGTTCCCATTTTAAGAAAGTTCTCATTTGAGTAAGTGCCTATATATATATATATATATATATATATATAGGCTCATGATCAAATAGAAACCACTCTTAAAATAAAAACTAGAAACCAGTTTCCCTACCACTATTTATAACTACGGGTATCACTAATTTATATTGCACTAATCATTGTTTTTATATAGTATGTAAACAACGATTTTTATTATCAAAATTGAGAAAATCTACTTATCTAAATTATTGATAATCAATTATAGATGATTAATTTCATCCGTAGGAAGGTTCTTGGTGGTAGGAAGCCGCAAGAGAAGTAGTATGATGATGGTAAGTAGTCGTTGGTTTTGTAAGTTATGATGGAAAGTGTATGTGACTATTGGTGGTGATAGACAATGGTGGCAAGTCATGGAAACGTTTGCTAATGGTGGTAAGAGGTCCATTATTACGATTTGGGTGAAGATGATGGTCATATACGTTGCATATATGTGTATATATATATTTATATTCGCGAGATATGCTATATATAAATTAGTGATATGTTATGTACAAATTAGTGATTTCTATAGTTAAAAATAGTGATAAAAAACTGTACAGAAAACTGGTTTTTAGTTTTTAGGCTAATTTGGTGTCTATTGGAGTATGACTCTCTCTCTCTATATATATATATATATATTTATATATAGAGGGTTACTCCAGTGAGAACTTCTTAAAATGAGAACCGTGAGAACATCCTTAATTTATCATATTTTGACTAATCTAAACATCAAACTAGTGGGTACCTAATATAAAAAATGTATATAAAACTAGTCTCTCCCTAGCTAGTCAAAAAAAAAAATTCAAAAAAAAAAGTCCACTGCCACGTCATCAGTGATTTTTTTTAATTTTTTTTTTTGGCTAGCTAGGTGGAGACCTTAATGATATACATTTTTTGTGAAGGTGCCCCTGGCGGGGCCCTTCAAATGAATGAGATTTTGATAAATTAAAAAAGTTCTCACGGTTCCCATTTTAAGAAAGTTCTCATTTGAGTAAGTGCCTATATATATATATATATATATATATATATATATATATAGGCTCATGATCAAATAGAAACCACTCTTAATATAAAAACTAGAAACCAATACAAGTTAGTGATATTCTCAGTACAATTTAGTGATATTCTCTTTAGGATTTAGTGATCTGTGTTGCAAGAATTAGTGAAAACTTGCTGAAACTGCCCAGAATCTCCAGATATGTTCCAGAAACCGCTCAGAATCTCCAGATCTGTTCACGTTTTCAATTCAGATGGTGGTGACGGTGGTGGAGATGGTGGAGGTGAAGGTGGAGATGGAGGAAGGATGATTGTAGCGGAGGTCTGGGCGGCTTGAAGAGGGGATTGGAGTGTTGCCGGAATAGTGACGGCTCCGCCGCGTTTTGAAGTTGAGCCGAAGCGGAGAAAGAAGTATGAACGGGGCTGAAGGAGGTTGAAGCAACGACCAAGATGAGGTTGGTGAAGATGGAGGTGGAGATTGTATTGTTAGAGAAATAATAGAGGTGGAGATGGAGGTGGTGGTCATGGAGGGGGCGGGCAGCATGGAGGTGGTGGTGGACCTGGTGGTTATAGAGGAGGCGACGACGAAGGTGGTGGCAGTGGCGGATGTGGAGGTGGGGTTGGTGAAGATGGAGGTGGAGATGGGGTTGTTTAATAATTTAGTGGTATTTGCTTTAAGATTTAGTGATATTCCAGCTTGATTTTTAGTTTCTAGAATAAGGAGGTTTTTATTAGAGTAAGACTATATATATAGAGAGAGAGAGAGGATTACTCCAGTGAGAACTTCTTAAAATGAGAACCGTGAGAACTTCCTTAATTTATCATATTTTGACTAATCTAAACATCAAACTAGTGGGTAACCAATATAAAAAATGTATATAAAACTAGTCTCTCCCTAGCTAGTCAAAAAAAAATTCAAAAAAAAAAAGTCCACTGCCACGTCATCAGTGATTTTTTTTTTCGGCTAGCTAGGTGGAGACCTTAACGATATACATTTTTTGTGAAGGTTCCCCTGGCGGGGCCCTTCAAATGAATGAGATTTTGATAAATTATATATATATATATATATGGGTTGCACTCGACACAGAACATTTTAAAAAAAGAACAACACAGAACACTGTCATAACACTTCATTTTTCACAAATAATTATTTGTTAAAGTTATAACTACATAGCTAAACACTAATTAAATTAATATATTAAATCTAACATCCAAACTCATCCAAATTATTGATATGAAATATTATAGAATCCAGAACAGAATCCAGGATAGAATCCAGGATAGAATCATATAAATATATTTTTTGCACGATTATTTTACATAGAATCATTTATTTTTAATAAATATTTATTATTAAACATGGTGGATACTATTATCATTCATAATAAAACGTTATTCAGCTTAAAATTTGAATTTAATTCAAGTTTTAGATGAGATTCTATATTTGATTCTAAAGTGTTCTGTGTTGTTCTTTTTTTAACAATGTTCTGTTTTGAGCAATGGCCTATATATATATATATATATATATATATATATATATATATGTATGTATGTATATATGTTTGTAGTTAAAACCCAAAAAATGAGGAAAAAACATGCATTTACAGTAAAAATATGAAAAAACATTCACAGGACACATGCATGTTATCTACTGAACATAGTAATTTTATAATTCGTATTCTATAAAATTCATGACATTATTTATCAAGTATTGATGTGTTCTGCAAACAAAAAGGTAATTATGAGACTGTTTTATGTAATTGAAGCAAAAAAATGTTGAAAAGATATTTACAGAACACGTAGATGTGAGGTACAGAACATATCCGACGAACTAGTTCTCATTTAAGCCTCATCATATACATATACATACATATATAATGAGAGAGAGGGAGAGAGAGAGAGAGAGAGAGAGAGAGAGAGAGAGAGAGAGCACGCTAGATAGATACATATACATATAGATAGATAGACACACACACACACATATGAATCCTAAAACATATAAATGTAAGAACTAAAATTGCGAAGAATTTCCAAGTACTTAAATAATAAATAGAGAGGCTGCTGATGAGTCACCACTCAACCATCATTTCCTCCTCACAAATTACTAAGAAAAACGATTATTTACCCTCAAGCTTGAATAAATATAAAATTGTCTAATACAAATCGAAAGAACCACAGTGTCATAATTTATTGGCAACAATCAAATTTGTGCAATCAAAAAAAATAAAGAAACTCACTTTATCTTTGTCCGCTTTCAAATTGTGCAGCTCTTCTTGAATAGATAAGCCCATGGTTCGTTCATCTGTAAATGATTGTTGTTAAGCCAATATTATGCACACAAGCTGCAATAAGTACCTGGACATCAACATGTTAAAATCCCCCTACATACCTTGAAACTTCCTATTTATGTCTGCCAATCTGTTACGTTCTTTATCAAGTTCCATGCCCAGTTGTGTTATCTTCAACTCCTGACTTGATTGCTTAGCTTCAAGCTGCCGATTTCGTTCTTCTAGTAGAGCAAGATCCTTAAAAGCAATTAATTCAATCAGATTTCAAGGTTCAATAATCTGATTTCAAGGTTTAACATGCATAGTTCTAATTGCAGCTTGATTACTCCATTCAAATCGCCAAACACACGCTCTTAGGGCAAAGTGGACTTTGGTCTATGAACCCTTAATGAATTACATTGTAAAAACTCAAGATTATTTGGATTGTGGATAAAAAATTTCCTTTATAATGTGCACTTGCAAGTGTATGGTTATCAACAACACCTTAAAATTGTTTTTCTAAGGTCCTTCATGCTCAGAACAGTATTTTATGTAATTGTTATACACATAGGTGTCAGCCAACAATGAACCTGTCAATTTAGAGAAACAAGTAGGTCATTACCTTCTCATTACCTTGAATACTAGAACGTCTTGGTTCAATCGTACTTTGACTGCCACCAGTATGTGTAATATTTGCAATTCCATTGCTAATTATATCATGCTTCGAGGCAGAGCCATTCTGTGTTGGGCTTCCACTTGAATGTTTTCTTATTGCAGCCTTATACTGACGGTTGGCAGACTGCTCATTAGCCTAAAGAGAATAAGATATTCATTAGTTACCCCAGTCACAGATATCAAGTATGAACCTTGGTTTTCAACATTTACATTAAAGAAAGATGAGAATTAGCGTAAACAAATTTTTTTCCTTCACATCAAAGCTTACCAAGTTTTGCTTTAAAGAAGAATTTTCCTCATTCACCCTAGATATGTAATCCTGTAAAATAAAGTAAGTACAAGGAAATGAGAACAAGGTTACTAATTCACTAACTAAACAACTAAAACACTAAGATTTTTAACAATCAAGCATATAAAATTTCATATACATATACCAATAAAGAGGGCAAACAAAACGTCAGATAGCCTATTTAGAATTAATCAAATAGAAGGGGAAGAAGAATAAGAAAATTGAAACTTGCACTAACATGCATGCAAAAGAACCGTAATTATAATGATATTCTATTTATAATAAAGTATGAATATTCAAATCGTAAGATATTTGACAACTTGTAAAAAGATCAATACAGAATCAAACAGAAATCTCTCGGGCACTTTAACTCTTTAAGGACTAAACTAGTTGAAATCAACCGTGTTCTCACTTATCATGGGTATTAGAACATTATATAGTATTCAAAAAGCTGCAAAAATAGGTTCTGCTCCCTTATCCCAACACACGAGGACGGTATGCACACCAATTAAATCTAATATAAACAATGTGGTCATGTACTCTCCCATCAATCGATTACTTCATATGTTGCAAATCACATCATAACTTTAATTTTTATAGCTATACATCCTGAACCTGAACCATAAGAAATTCCATATACAGAACAGCCATTCAGTCATAAAAGGAGAAGATGCATAGGCAGGCAAGTACCTCTTTTTCTTTTAATAATGCAGCATAATTGACTGATAATGCCTTAATTTCAGCCTCAGAATCCTGAAGCTTCCTGATTTGAGCTCTGTATTGTTCTATCTACATAATAATAAAACACTTGATATCTCAAAGATGTGATCACTTAACCAATATTATATAGCAGAATCAACAATGCAAAAGAGTCTGTCAGTGTCAAATCCCTCTAAGCTAACACAAACCAAAAAGCCAGATAACTGGTAGACTAAGCCATATTTCAAGGGGAAAGAATGGAGATGGACATGTACAGACTTGCCCCTAATTTGAAAACAAGTGACTGTGATTGAATATTTTAGAAGCTTAAATTACTATAGCACTTTTCTCCCCCTCAACATTCTTAAATGTAGACAGCAACTGTAAAAAAGGATAGAGCATAAATTAAAACTCATAATTAAACAACACGCTAGACTGCTCGGAACAGTAAGCCATTGTGATTGACATCATTAGAACACAAATTTAGACAACATACTACATAGCATACAGCTCCTAACGGGAAACCAAATCTAATATTACAAGAAAAGCAACTAACTGGTGTGTAACCGCATTGAAAAATGCATACAGCAGCAGCAGCAACAATGTAACTAATCAAGTGCATGAATCAGGATTCAGTGACATCTCCTACAATACGCCTGTCAACTCTACTAAAGTCGTATCAAATAATGACAGCATAATGAAACACAAACGCCGAATAAGCAACAAGCTCCGCTACTAGCCCTAACCTAAAATTGTAGCCAAATTAACTTCAAATTTAAGCTTTAATTTGCCCAAAGACATTTCACACATACATACATAATCCAAGACGCGTAAATAAAAAGCAAATGTAGATAGGTAGGATATACCTCAGAATTGTGAGCTGAGTCGAAACCATTGGAAAGAGGAGAATTCGTATACGAAAACGAGCGATCAGAAAATCTGCGATTCGACACCGGAGAATCATTACGATCATTTGAGTTATAGATCGACGAATCCTCATATTCGTCATCATCATCATGAACATCTTGCGCTATCTTATTGAGATTCTCTTTAAAACTCGCTAGACTTGTACTCCACATCATTCGAATCAAATCAACAAAAACGTGTGTATGCGTGTGTTATTAAAGTTTAATTGGCAGTGAAATATGTGAATTAATAAAGGTTTGAGCAGAGATTACACACACAAGCATTAGAATTCAACAATTTACACACAGAAAGTGTTGTATTTGATACGAGAGGGACAAGGCGAGTAGAACAGGAGACAATTTTGGTGTAACTTATGTTGGGTAGATCTGGAAAATACCATCTCTTTTTTTTTAACTTTCTTGTGTTTATTAAGCCAGGTTTCTGTCGGGGTGTCAACCATTGTTTTGGGCCGTTATAAGATGACTGGGAGACGGGCTTTAAATGCTTCGACGAGTCCGGGATCTTTAAGTTCATATTGATATATAACAGATATATAACAGAGCCCAAATGTGATTATGGGCCAAATTGTCCGGAAAGTGATGCCTTTTACAATTTTGTTTTGATTATGCGGTTAAAGATGTGTGCAGAAAATAAAATTAATATACACAAACGTTTTGAAGTTCAACATTTTATAGACGTGGCTAAATATGTTAACAATTTAAAGTAACCTAGAATTATTGGGTCTTGCATACATTCAACTGCGGCTTCGATATGGGAAAAAAAAAGTATTACAATAAGATTATGCTGCATACACTAAAAAAATTCCCAAAATTTTTTATCATATGACAGATGAATGAAAAGTTGTGATTGTGTGATTGATGTATATAGAAGGGAGTCTTGTTTTTATTGAAGTGAAGACAATCAATCAGATTTTGACAAATCATTTGGAAAACATATTCGAAAATATTTTTTCTTATAATAATGCGGTACTGATATATTTAATCAATAAAGCACATAAGTTAAATTGAAGAAGATCGGCGAGTCGTATTGCTTTAAAATTAGGATTTTAAATTATACTTTAAGATCCGATGATATTCAATTAAGATTGTTTAAAATTCATTAAAATCCGATGGTATTCAATTGTTGATATATTTTTTTTGAATTTCATAAAATGATGGATTTTATGGCATTCTTCGGTGTATTTTAAGTTTTTTGAAACCCCATCAAATTTCATGGGATTTTGAAGCATTGTACTTAAATCCTATCAACTCTATGACATTTATCAAAAATCCGCTCAAAATCAAAATCACATACAATTCAATAAAATTCACAAACTAAAAATAATATATTAAAATTTCAATCAAATACACTACGCAAGTTTGACTTGTGCCGGTATAAATATAAGAGTAGTGCTAGGTGCACATAATTGTGTACAGAAAATTTGTACATGATGTGGCAAGTGATGTGGTGGGTTTTAATTGGATGGTTGGTGTAAATGCAGGGGGGCCATCTAATTAAAATCCGTCACATGTCATTATGTACATGTTTTTGTACCGCATTATGTGCACCAAGCATTTTCCTAAATATAATCCACCACAAAACCAAAAGAAAATGATAGTGGGACAAACAAAGCCTAGTGGATTGTAGACTTTACAGCAAACTGGCCAAAATTTCTCCTGACTTTGATTTCAAAATCTATAAACATGCCTGCGAGATTTTTTCTTTCTTACCTGTACAATAAGCTCCACTTTCTAAACCTCTTAAAGGGCGGTTTGGCCCAACTTAAAAAAAGTGTATTCCTTAAAATAAAAAATAAATTATAAGTGATAAGTGAACTTGACTTATAAGTTATTAAAAGTGTTTGGGTAATTTTTATTTATAAGTCAATTGTGTGTTTGTTAATTTAAATTTATAAATTAAAAAAATTTCAAATTATTATAATAAAAGGAACTTCTATAATAAATAAAGTCTATTACATATTTAAAATTTAAAATTTTCATAAAAAATGCAAATTACTAAAAAAAAGTCTCAAAAAAACTAGCATTTCTAACTTCCAGCTTCTGGCTTAAAAGATCCAAAATAAGCACTCCTGCTTTTTTTTGCCAAACACTACCTAAAAAGCAGAAGCAGCTTAAAGTGCTAAAAAAGCCCGGAAGCACTTATAATCAGTGTTGCCAAACACCCACAAATTCTTATACTGACAAAATCATGTTTCAAATGAACTCAATCATAATTTAAAAAATTACTCATAACCTTTTTTGGAACACTCATACCTTTCAGAGTTTGTTAGGATGTCCTAAGCTAATTTTCTTTCTTTATACAGTTAGTCATATCTTTCTACCCCTTATAACTCTCGTGTAACGTATATATTTTTAAAATATATATTATATAATTTATTTTATGAATCATCTTACTAATATTCATATGTTGATTCATATTTTCATATAAGCGAAAATAAAATGATTTAACAATTATATCTGAATTAGAACTGAAAATAAAAAATCGATATTTTAAACATATATATAATAAAAGTGGTACTTATATTAGAAAAATTAACTTGTATTTGAATGTTAAAAAACCCTACTTCTTTTTTGAAATTTACAAAAACACACAGAGTCAAATCATACACAAACATTCAGAACAGACACAAACGCCGTATAGTAGTACATCGCAACATTCTGCTAACCGTTGGCGGAATAACGGTCCATTAGTTGGAGGAATAAACTAAAGTAAAAAAGGGAGCAAACAATATACTCCCTCCGTCCCAGTCAATAGTATACATTGGGGGACGGGGACGCGGCACGGACTTTAATGCTTCAATATAGTATAGTTCTGTAAATTATTTTTAAGATTTTCTTTTTTTGTATAAAAGTATAACATTTATATTTTTATACAAAAAAAGAAAATCTTAAA
This sequence comes from Daucus carota subsp. sativus, assembly GCF_001625215.2. NCBI lineage: Eukaryota > Viridiplantae > Streptophyta > Magnoliopsida > Apiales > Apiaceae > Daucus > Daucus carota. The sequence continues at coordinate 58,907,888 of NC_030382.2, forward strand.
AATAAGTTGTGGAACTATGTTTTATAATAGCCTTAAAAAGCGTGTCGAGCAGTGAAAAAGAAACGTATACAATTGACTGGGACAGAGGGAGTAAAGTTTTATTGCTACTACAGCAGTAACAGCACTACAATAAAATGAAACACGTATCTACTGCTCCCTCTCCATTGACTCATTTGTTTACAGATACGGAGGCTTTGACATTTATTTTAATACTGTAAAAAATATATAATTTGATAAATTATTTTAAACAGTTTTTTCTTTTTAATAAAAGTTTATTATTTAAATTTTTAAATAATTTTTTTTTAAATACATTACAAATTATTATTTTTTTGGTGCGTTTTGAAAAACGTGTCGAAGAAAAAAAATTATAAAGAAGTGAGAGGGACACGAAAAATATTGTACTCTTGTAAAATGTTACTCGCTCCATTTCAAATTATATGTTTACTTTCTAAAAATCATATAAGTTAAGAAAAAGTGAATTTTGAGAAAAGAGAAGTATATTAAGTTGTTAATTAAACATAATATGTGGCATATGGTTGATCTTGAAAATATAAATTAAAATATTTGAATGAAAGTTGATTTTGGAAATATAAATTTATATTGAAAGTCGAAGTGATCAAATATGTTTGGAAACAAATTTTTTTAGTAGTGCTAGGTGCACATAATTATATACAAAATTTTTGTACATGACATAATAATTAACGTGTAATGTTTTAACTGTATGGTTATATAAATACAGATGCCATTTCAATTAAAACTCATCACACATCACGTAAAGATATTTTCTGTTTCTGTTAAGTGGACATGTATCGGTGTACAAAATGGAGTGGTAGTTTCTATTTTTACCATTATTCTGGACACCAATGAGCTGTTAATTTTCCTCATCTTGTTTGATTTAAAGAAAATTAGACAGAAACAAAAGGGGAAAGGCAACCTCAGGGATGACCGAATCATGATTTTAAAAGATAATGGGGCCGTTTGGATGAGATTAAAATAAGTGCTTCTTGCTTAAAATAAAAAAGTGGAGTAGAAGTTAGAAACAAGTTAAGACTTATAAGTGATTAAAGTGTTTGGGAAATAAGTAGAAGCCCTGAAACAAAAGCTAGCATTCCTAGCTTTTTATAAGTACTTCTCTCCTTTTTACACAAACGGTACAAAATAAGTGCTTCTAACTTATAAACCCAGAAGCCGGTTTAAAAGCCTTTGCCAAACGGCCACAATGAACTGTGATAAAAAAAAAATAGAATTTCGAGTATTGTAATCTCTCGATACCAGCCGGAGTTTAAATCCGAATTTTTAATTTTTCAAAAGACAAATAATAATGATAATAATAACAACATCTGAAATAACAAAAATAATAGTAATTTTTTTTGTTCCTCAAAATTATATTCTTTTTTTGGTAAGGATTCCTCAAAATTATATTCAATTTAAATGAGATCCGATAATTTACAAAACAAAACGATTTAGATACTTGTGTTTTCATTTTAAAACAACATGAAAAACACGATCGTAATCGAGTGCGTAGGTTTGCTTTTCAATTAAATAATATTTTTTATTGTTAATAGCTAATACATTCATATCTGTTTATATAAATATATATATTATATAGGGAAGTGCTCAAATACAAACTAAGTTAGTGTACAAACTACAAACTCAATATAAGCCCTTAGATGAATCTAATCCAATGGCCCCGCAGGGCAACCACACACCAGTTAATATACACCCTGTCACACATGATCCGCAGATTCCCCTCCGTTTTTAATTTGAATTTTCCCGTTAATCGGTGAACTTTTTTTGAAAACCGACTTCACTGTATTTTTGTTCATCTCGCAACGATCAATTTCCATACCATATGTGCTATATTTCGATTTGATTTAGAGACTTTTTAATTTTAGTTTGCAATTTGTACGCTAAGATGGTTTGTACCAGAGTAGAACCCTATATATATATATAGGCTCATGATCAAATAGAAACCACTTTTAAAATAAAAACTAGAAACCAATACAAGTTAGTGATATTCGCAGTACAATTTAGTGATATTCTCTTTAGGATTTAGTGATATGTGTTGCAAGAATTAGTGAAAACTTGCAGAAACAGCCCAGAATCTCCATATATGTTCGAAAAACTGCTCAAATCTCCAGATCTGTTCACATTTTCGATTCAGATGGTGGTGACGGTGGTGGAGATGGTGGAGGTGAAGGTAGAGATGGAGGAAGGATGATTGTAGCGAAGGTGTGGGTGACTTGAAGTAGGGGGTTGGAGCGTTGCCGGAATAGTGGCGGCTCCGCCGCGTTTTGAAGTTGAGCCGAGGTGGAGAAAGAAGTATGAACGGGGCTGAAGGAGGTTGAAGCAGCGACCAAGATGGGGTTGGTGAAGATGGAGGTGGAGATTGTGTTGTTAGAGAAATAATAGAGGTGGAGATGGAGGAGGCGGGTGGCATAGAGGTGGTGGTGGTTATGGAAGAGGTGACGACGGAGGTGGTGGCAATGGCGGATGTGGAGGTGGGGTTGGTGAAGATGGAGGTGGGGTTGGTGAAGATAGAGGTGGAGATGTGGTTGTTTAAGAATTTAGTGGTATCTGCTTTAGGATTTAGTGATATTTCAGCTTGGTTTTTAGTTTCTAGACTAAGCAGGTTTCTATTGGAGTAAAACTCTATATATATATTTATAATATTATATATAAATATAACAACAATATATATTTAGTATATATTTGTGAAAATGCTTTAAATTCTATCCTCTCCATATACATAATTACTTATATATTTTCATAAAATATACAGAAAATTCAAGAAAGGAGAATAAAAATATACTATCCCCAGATGGATCTGAAATTTAATACGTGGAATTTGTGATTATAGTATTATACACGAACGGAACTAGTTTTTTGCAGGAAGAGTCTCCCCACCCCAAGACGAATGAATGTGCTGCGGCCTGCGGGTATAGGCCCCCCTGTAAACGCGCATTCACAATAACAACAATAAATAAATGAGCATAACATAACATGCTTTCTTCTTCTTCTTTATCTTGTTTCATAATTAACAGATACATACACACTCATCATCTCTCTGCCCTACATACATACATTTACATGTGCAAGATATTTTTAGAAAGGGTAAAAACTATATTTAAACAAACTAGAGAGCTGGCAATTCTCCCACTCATTTACATATATACATACATTATCATCCATTATATATACCAACCGTCTCCTTCCTATATACGAAACCAAACTGTTGATTGTGTTTGTTACGTTCTTCAACCCTCAGATCTGCGGTATTTTGTTAGAATTCATGTAAATGCGCTCAAGAATTTTGATTTCTTCATGACGATTTCGACTACTCTGCCGCTCACCGGAGGTTAGATTTTGTATTTCGTCTTGTCTTTTCTGTGAAATCTTTATATTTTGATTAAGAAACATTGGCTTTTTTGTAATGGGTTTATTTTATTTTGGTAATTACTGAATTATGATGATTTATTCTGCTGGATGATTTTTTGAATTCCATATTTGTGTACATACAGTATGTGTGTACTCTGATCAGAGCTTCTATTTTTAACCGCTTTATCTGTTTAACAGGTTTGATTTGAGATCTGAAAAGTTGGCAGTTGGTTTTCATCCATATCTCCGCTGAATAGTTTCCTTTTTTCTTTTTGGTTGTTTACGATAGTTTTGCTTCTCTAGCGTCGCTCTTTCACTTGTTTCTCTTTTTTAATAATTTTGTGAATTTTGTTGTGTTTCCAGTAAAAAAAATTAAAATTAGTGTGCAGAAAGATAAATCTAGGTTACCATGCTGAGAGATCACTCCCATATTTGATTATCGGCATGATTAGGTGTCTGAGCTAATTTTTTTCCGTTAATTTGCGGTTGTGTAATCCTATCTGGTTATGTTAATCCATTGTTTTATCAGAAATTATGAGTAATTTGTAGGACAAATACAGAGGTGAGAGGACTATGTTTTAAGTTGAAGACTAATCCCATTCAAATTGAGATCAGGTCCTTTTCACTTATTTACTGTGCCAGTGTTAAAAGAATGCTTGTGTCTTTTTCTTTTCCTATTCTTGGTTGGTAATTGATGTGAATAGTTGCAAGACAAATATTGCAATTCCCAGAAGAAACACATCGCTGGTTTTTAATCTTTTCTTAGACGAAATTGGCTGTATTTATATCAAGTCTTTAGGATCAAGGAGGAGGCATGGTAGCATAATCAAAAAGGTGAATTATAATATTGTAATTGTAAATTATGAGGTCCCCCCTCTCCCTTTCCCCACACTAATAGCATTTACAAACGGCCCAATACTCATTCAACTTGGATGAAATTAGTTAACAAATAACAGTAATAGATCAGCTGCTAATACTTTCCTCCTCGTATTAGCTGACTCTTGTGCCAGCAAGTAAGGGGGACCCACATGCCGAAGAAGTCATGAGTCATGACAACCTTGCCTTAACAGCAGTGTCTTGGGTGTAACATAGAATACTCAGTAGCATGTGGATTCTGTCTCTGCTGCATCATCCTAAGAGTGCTATATGTTATCACCGCCCATAGATAAAATCATTTATTTAGTTGTAGCTACGCGACAATAAGAGAGAAACAGAATTTGCATCACACAAAAGAATTTAGAGAAGCATAGGTGGGGAACATTTGTCAGTAATATATTTAATGTCCCTGATTTTAGAGGTATTAACCAGAGCAAAGATGGATCTATAATTTCATATACAAAGAAGAAACATTTGCATAGTAGTAGAGAGAAGATCGCATCAGTTCATAAGTCATAACATAATACTCTATTGTACTTTCTTACTTTAGTGATATCTTTGTATATGTAATTGGCATCTATCAGTTCAGTAATTCAGAGTGTTATGAATATTAACGCGTCTTCAATTTGTTTTCTTTCCAGCTTTGGTGGGCTCAATGGTTTCTGCTAAGAAGTATATCACCAGCGAAGAGCTTGGGAAACATAACAAGAGGGGAGATCTTTGGATTTCTATCCAGGGGAAGGTTTACAATGTCACTGAATGGGCTAAAGAACACCCAGGCGGGGACATCCCACTCTTAAATATGGCTGGCCAGGACGTCACAGATGCATTCATTGCTTTCCATCCTGGTTCTGCTTGGCAACATCTCGACAAATTCTTTACCGGGTATCATCTCATAGATTACAAAGTTTCAGATGTGTCAAAGGATTATAGAAAACTTGCTGCTGAGTTTGCGAAAGCTGGCATGTTTGAAAAGAAAGGGCATATTGTAATCTACTCGATTTGTTTTGTTGCTCTGTTGCTTTCATCATGTATATATGGTGTACTGAGTTCCGACAGTTTTTCCGTTCATATGTTTTCTGGTGTATTGTTGGGATTTACATGGATTCAAGTGGCGTATATGGGTCATGATGCTGGACATTATCAAGCAATGTCAAGTTGTGGATGGAATAAAGTTGCTGGGATTCTTATCGGCAATTGTATTACTGGAATCAGCATTGCTTGGTGGAAATGGACTCATAATGCTCATCACATCGCTTGCAATAGCCTCGACTATGATCCCGACCTACAACACTTGCCCATGCTCGCGGTGTCAGACAGTTTCTTTCAGTCGCTGACATCCAAATTTTACAACAGGAAATTGACATTTGATCCAGTGGCTAAGTTCTTTGTGAGCTACCAACACTTGTCGTACTACCCGGTCATGTGTGTTGCAAGAGTCAACCTTTATTTGCAGACGTTGTTACTATTGTGCTCCAAGAGAAAGATACCAGACAGAGCTTTCAACATACTCGGGACCATTATTTTCTGGACATGGTTTCCTCTGCTTGTTTCTTGCTTACCCAATTGGACTGAGAGGGTGCTGTTTGTGTTAATAAGCTTCTGTGTCTGCGCTATTCAACACGTTCAATTTACCTTAAACCATTTCGCAGCAGATGTATACGTGGGACCTCCTACAGGGAATAACTGGTTTGAGAAACAATCCGGAGGAACAATTGACATTTCATGCTATCCATGGATGGATTGGTTCTATGGTGGCCTACAGTTTCAGCTGGAACACCATTTGTTCCCCAGGTTGCCTCGAACTCATTTGAGGAGCATTTCTCCTATCGTGCAAGACCTTTGCAAGAAACACAATCTGACTTACAGGAGCTTATCCTTCTACGAGGCCAATGTAGCCACACTCAAGACTCTTCGGACTGCAGCCTACCAGGCCCGGGGTCTGCTCTGGGAAGCAGTCAACACTCATGGCTGATGCGATCCATCTGATTAAGCTCACTCCAATCCCATCTGTTTCGACGAGAAACTTGGATTTTCTGATTTTCTGTATTAAGTAGATGTAACTTGTTATTAATTCAGCAGCTGTTTTGAGGTTGCTTTTTCAGTTTATGTGGCTAACCGAGCAATATATCAGCTTTGCCAACGAGACTATGGTGGGGGTTTTACACCAGAAAATTCTATTATTATTTTTTTTAATCAATATTTTTGTATTCATCTGAGAGCTTTGATCTGATTTGGAAAGAAGAAGCATATTCTAGGTCTAAATATAAATTGTAGTACATGATAATGTTATTAAATTAAGTGTAAATTCTTCATAGAATTTAAAAGTAGCATTCGATAAATATCACATCAGTTTTCGTCTGGACAGCTAAATAGGATGAGGATGAATAAATAAAAAACGAAATAAACTTGCATGGGTTTATCCAATGTCAAATCTAAGCCCAAAAAGTCCAATCTGAACAAGGCCCGGGCCCATCATATTTCATGAGCCAATCCAATATTTCCACGACTCGGATAAATGATAATCCAAATTATCCAGAATCGAAACTGATACTGTATATCTTTCACAAAACCAAACAGCCCCTAAAAGGGATATTCTCGTTTCCTTTCCCTACAAGAAAAACAAAATGCATTTCACTCATCCATAATTTAAACCAAGTTGAAAATGGCGTCGATTATTCAATCGCCGACAATTTCCCCAGTTGATCGCCGGCGTGAAAGTCCGTCCAATTCGGCGATCATTCGAGAAGCCGGTACTTGGAAGACGAGGAGAGCGAAAAGTTTGATTTGTTCGAAGCTCAAGGATGTGGAGGCGATTACGGTTTCGGAATTGGGAGATAATTTGAGATTGTACGGACAGTTTTCGAGCTTAGTGAAAGAGACTAGTGAAGAAGAAAAAGAGAAGCAGAAATATTATGTGAATATGGGCGATGCTATTCGGACTTTGAGGGAAGAGTTTCCTCACCTCTTTTACAGGGACCTCACTTATCAAATTTACAGGTATCTTTTTCTCATTTCTATGTGGATTATACTTGAACATTGATATCGTCGGCTTTGTTATCTCATGCTCCGTTTTATTGGACAGAATAATCTAGGGTAGGAAACAATTAGAACATTACAAAGCCTTAGTTTATCAAGAATGATGTTGTGCGCAGAGATTAACAAAATAAATTGCTAAAAATTAATTGTACTAGGGTACGACATAATTAGGAAACAGAAATCCAGTTTCTTGGGTATAAAACTTTTGTTTGGTTAATTGCTCTGTGGTTCTTGTGTATGCATATCAGTCGGCGTATGATATCTTACTTTGGTATATCTGTTGAGCGAGAACTTTAAGGATCACGAGGTGACATAATTTCTAAGCTTTGCCAGTTGAACAAGTAAACGAATATACACACAAAAGCAAAGAACTGTCATGCATAATGAGCCCAACTCAATAACTTTGCTATGTGGAGGCAAAGTCAGGGTAGTATAGTTGTCAGCGTTATCAACCCAACTCTGAGAAAAAAGCTGAATGATTACATCATAGGTACAAATAGGAGATCTTCGAACTAGACTCAGTTTAGTTGATGTGCTACAAGTTCTCACTTCTCATACCCTTCTTCCTCCCTGTTTTGAAGTCACGGAGCTTGGTTTCTAGGATTCCTATTCCGGCATCCTACTTCATGAAATGTCTGTAGGCATCATTATACTCTTAAATTTTAACCACAATTGTCCCCATAAACATGGACAATTTTTATATACCCAGTTAATTTTTGATTTGTTTATGAAATAACATACTCGTTTTGAATCATTAGCATGAAGCAGGATATGAATTTTAGACTTTTCCCTGTAAATATAGTTCTTTTTGTTATGTTATATACCTGATATAAACCCTCGTATTTTCCCTCTCCCTGTAGACTTTTCAGTTTTCCCTGTGTGTATAGTTTTCTACCTTTATCCTTGGTTAGTTGGTTGCATTTTCATGTAATATTGAATGTTGTATCTTGGGTTTGGTTAGCACTTGGGTCATCTATCTTCTGGGGACATTCTTGCTTTAGTGAATCATCCGGGTTTTGCATGGAGTTTTAGAATGTAGGATGATCTCTAGAAGCTTTTACTTTAAATGAAAAAAAATGCTGTTGACAGATTTGAGAAATGAGAATGGATTATTATAATATCAGCTAGACAGCTACCGTAGAATTTTATGTAGCCTTCAGACGTAAATTTTTTCCCATCAGATTTAGACATTAATGTTATCTCTCTTGAATCAGGCTACATAAGCTTCATAACTTTTCTCTTCTTCAGTCTGCTAATTATAATAAGTAATCTCCCCTCTTTGTTATAGGGATGATATTGTCTTCAAGGACCCGCTAAACACCTTCATCGGCATCGATAATTATAAATCCATTTTTTGGGCATTACGTTTTCATGGGAAGGTATTTTTCAAGGCATTGTGGGTTGACATCGTAAGTGTGTGGCAACCTGTGGAGAGCACAATAATGATTCGTTGGACTGTACATGGTATCCCACGAGTTCCATGGGATAGCCGTGGTCGATTTGATGGCACTTCTGAGTACAAGCTTGACAAGGATGGAAAGATTTATGAGCACCGAGTTCATAATATTGCTTTGAATGCACCCCCAAGATTCCGTGTTTTTGATGTGAATGACTTGTTACAATCCATTGGTTGCCCATCCACTCCAAAACCAACTTATTATGAGATTGCATCATTGTCATCAATCAAAAACATCAAGCTATTTGAAAAAGAGTCAGGGAGCCAACATTATCTATCTTCCATATTTAAAGATTCAGGTAAAGCTGAGGCAGGAATTTCACAGAGTAGTTAATAGCTCTCTCCACATTTTAGGATGAAAACTGGATTGTTGAACTTAATGGTGTAACGTTGTACTTCTGGTTGGGACACTCTCTAAGGTTTCGGCGCTAGTTACCATAGTCTTGGCAAGATGCTCTAGTTTTCTGCAGTGGAGCATATACTGTTTGTATAGTATTTTTTATGGTGTTCTCATGTAATGTTGTACATATCATGTACTTGAATTAGAACTCTTGTAGCAAAAACATGTGGCTGTTGTAAGATTCTGTACACACTGTACAGATCGTCGGGGGAAGATATGCACGCACCATTACACTGTCAAAATTTTCATACCGGGAAATGATCTATCTTTAGCTAGTCTTGTATGTGCGTAAACCTATGAAGATTTATTTGATAAAAAGAATGTTTAGACTCAAAGATTTGTTATTCATATGCCTCTCTATGCTAACACACATATGATACCAACAAAAAGTTACAATATATATGAAAATTCTGAGACTTATATTAGAGAACCTTTGGACTTAATGGTATTAACGACTTAGAGACATAGAACAATAAGATTAGCCGATTAGGTTCAAACTGTCAATTATAAACCTTAGTTTTAGGAACTGATTATGTAAGCTATACCGATCATAAAGGAACTTTTCAGTTACTTGTTAGCTTAACCAAACAACAAACTTAGCAGAATTATTAATTAGGAATTGCAGTCCAACTTACAAACCAAATACACTATTTCAGTCTCATAATATGCAGGCAAACAGTTCACATTGTTCAATATATAGGGGCTTTAGAATTTTTCATTAGAGAATGCCGACTCTCCAACTTTGCTTCAAGTAGCCTGGCCTTTAAGGAGTGTTTCTTCATAATTTGAAGCCCTTGGCTTGAAGATTCAGAAATTTCTGGCTTTGATGTTGTGATTGTCATGGGATGATTTGAGGATGCAGAATGATCTAAAGAATCTTCCGTACAGGGCTTCTCACTGTGAAGCTTTCCATCATTCCTGGACACAGAATGATTTCTAGTTATAGAATGGAGCACATCGTCTGGGTGGAAATCATGGGATTCTGCTCTTATTTGCTTTCTTTCTTTTGAAGCTTCAGTACTTTGTGATTTCTTGTACTTGTCCACTCGAACATTGTTCACATCACATGACACAGTTGTAAAACTATGTTTGTGGGACTGGTTTTGTGAGCTAGAGTGATATTCATTGCACTTGAAGACATCCCTGGTCTGGATTTTATTTCTACTAGGATCTGAATTTATTAAATCTTTACCACGGTCAATAATTAGTTTGGAGGCACCATTCATTCTTGTGCCACTCGAATGCTTATTGAAAGCTAAAGAGTTCAAAACACTACCTGTAGAATCCTCTTCACAATCCCCATCCCGAGGAGCACTTGCAACATCATTCAAATGAAAGGACTCCAAAGAATATCTATGTGAGCTATTTTTCTTCACCTTTTTTAAGCTTAATCCATCAACATATCTGGAAACAACAGGTTGTTTGGACTGAAGAAAGGATTCTATTTCCATGCTCAACTTCTCCACAATTGTGCTTTTATCAGTAGTACCACATGGAGTCGCTGCTAGTTTCATTTGCATCCGCTCATCTAGCCATGATTCAGAAATGTGAAGAATCAGCTGATCGGGGCGTTCCCTTGAAAACAAACCCTCATCAGGCCTGTGTTTTAAAAACCTGGCCTTTTGTTCATAATCTGTAATTCCTTTGGCAAATTCATCGCACAAATTTTCTAACAGAATACGTGCCTTTCTCTCACGTTTTAATTCTTCCAGAGAATTAGAAAAGGAGGATTTTACTTGGGAAAGTTCTTGAGCTAGTTTTAGGTAAAGACTTTCAGATTGTTTTCTTAACTTCCTCTCACTTTCCAGCTCATCCCTCACAGACAGAACTGCATTTCTGGTTGGGACTTGTTCCTTTGCTCTCCTAAGTGGTGTATCCAAAGAGTTATGTTCCATAATCTTATTTATATCCCGTCCTCTTCTCTTTTCCTGTAGCAGCTTTTCAATTTGTTCTTGAGAGTGTTCCAGTTCCCTTTGCAGTGTCTTCATCAATGATAAATTAGCAGCATGTTGCTCTTCCAAACTCCAAATGAGGTTAAGTACTTTAAGCAACTCCGCAGATGTCTTAACATTGTAACTGAACTCTCCTTGATCTGTCAAGTCCAAAGGACTTGCCGGAGTGACTGCAGAGTAGTATGGCGCAGCCTGCAAGAAGCAAAACCATTCTGACATATTCTCTGGATTGATTTGAAGTTCATGAGTTCTTATTTCGGAAGTGTTTTTTATTAACAAAAGATGAAATAACCTGGATAAGGATGATTTAAGTACGCAGAAACTGAGTAGAGGAACTATTTCATACTAATTTCAATTGTACCAAACTTAATATTTCTACGAATCTCATCTGATAATGAAAAATCTTCATTAGTGCGATCTTTAGAAATTTCAGGAGACGTTTTATCAGGAACAAAATCTATAAACTAGAAATAAACTCTGATATGTAAAAGGCGTGCTTCTCCTACCAGGATCTACATTGTGCAAAAGAGTCGTGAGAACATTACAGAGTGAAATACCTCCGGTGAGCTACTAGGGCTTGCCAACGATACAGGCTGCAGGGCATGGCCATTTATTCCGACAAATCGATGGTGTCGAAATAGTGTAGCAGCTATATGTCTTCTTAAACTACCAGCACTGGTTGGCTACAAAAAATATAAAGCAAGTAAAGAAATCTCATCTCGATTACTAATTATATGAACAGTCCAACAAAATGCATAAAAGTTGGAAATGTACCTGCTCTTCTGTGTCATCAGGAGGGTCAGCCACATGACTACAAAGCTGGAAACACTCCTCTTCCTCATCATTGCAGTGAGCAATCCCAGAGTCAGCCTTGTTCATTCTGGCGGCCTTAATATGTGTGTGAGTCTTGTTGAGATTGGCACCAAGTGTTCTGGCAGAGAGAGTGTTGGAATTGTGAACATGGACTAAAGAACCATCAGAATGAGCAAGCCCAATTTTCCAACTTGTGGTTGGAGTTGAACCTCCCCTTTTCCCCCCTGGAAAAACATTGTGTTTCAACTTTATTCCCATGAATTTCTCCTGCTTTTTGACCTTTGTCTTTTTATCTTGTCTCCCCTCCGTCAAGATTTTCAAAATGTAGTAGTATTTCTGCAGACAATAATAATGTGTTTGATTTGCATGGTGTCAACAAATGAAGGTAATGCCTGAAAAGAATAACATCTGTGGTAGTAGGATTGGAGTGGCTAGTGGCTAGTGATATAGGTACTCAGTGCAGTATATTTGGGGAAGTCTGATAAAAGATACATGCAGCAAGCATGCTCATGAGCTTTTATTTACGAATTTTTGTTTTTATTTTATGAATAATAGGCCGACAAATTCAGAAAGGAAAAAAAATGAAAAATGAGCACCCGTTTTACCGGTATTGATGATTACATGAGGTCCAGACCTAGATTTGCATTGCATGCAACAGATACAGATGGACCAACGAAAAATGTGTCAGAAGGAGAGGTCAAGTGATGTTGTGGTCCATTGGTTTTCCATGTTACCCTTCAAGCTTTGTTCACCATCACTCATGACTATATGTCTCTTGACTCTCCCCTGCTTTACTTTCTTTTCACAGCATCGCCTCCTCCTGTTAATACGTTACTACTCTCTCTGTCTCGGAATAATAGTCTTTTAACACATATACTATTCACTAGGTTAAAACAATAAATTGTCATCTACCACTCACACTTATTTAAAAATCATGACTTATTTTCTTTGGGACTTAAAGATGTTTAATTTCCCCTTGGAAAAATGTTGTGGGTGGACCAGAAGCATTATTATTAGTGAATGGACAAGAGAATAGAGTTAGATTTGTGGTCCTTGATTTAGAACAAGGGTATTGACAGGACAATCTACATGAAGCAGTTAAGAGTGTCATACCTGCTCTGCTCTGCAATGCAGCATCTCCATCTGGGCAAGGTTGAATGCACCCACCCAACAATCAGGACAAATATATACTGTATATATTACACTAGTTCTGATAACTACAACTCAAATCATCGCATGGTACTAATATCAAATAAAAGCCTGCAGAACATGTCTTTGTTATATTGTGTAACATTTTTTAGTCGATAAACATTTTACGATAGGTCATTTTACAGACGCGGCTACGAATGTAATGTGTAATACAAAACGAAACTCCCCAGAAATGTGTCTGAGGTGCAGTAGCTGACTGGACATCGAGGGGGTCGTAACAAACATGACAAGAATAAAATGGGTGATCTGAACAAACACGCGAGACATAGACCAATGAAAGTCTGCGATAATCTAACAATGTTATAGAGAAGGTGATAACTTGAGATGTGTCAGGCAACAAAGCCCATAAACCAACCCTGGTGGTGACTAGTTGGACTAAAGGCCACTTAGTCAACGAAGCTAACAGCTGATGAGAAAGAAAAGGCTCACATTGTACATACAAGGAGCTGTAGCCAGTTTTAGATATGTTTCATGTTACAAACATCAAGAAATTAAATGACTAGGAAAAATCCCATCACCAATAATTCCTCATGGTTGAGAGACATCTAGCACATGGGCATCAAACTCTCCAAATTATCCAGTCAGGTATGTATAAGCATTACAGAACCACATAAATCGCAACTTCAACCTCTGAACAGGGCACTCCGTGGTGGGAATATGTAATCCGAAACCGCGTATAGAATTGTAGGTTCATTACACCACATCCTATATTTAAAGAGCAAAACACTAACAAGCTTATCAATGCAGCAGCCTAGAAACTAGAAAACAAAAAGCTTTGGGTAGCAATGTCACAACATAATAGACTCTCATTAAGTCTAATACGCTCATCATATTAGCAAAAAGTATAATTTTCTGGTTACAAGATTGAACAGCCTCGTTGGCTGGTTTCCTTTCTATAAGCCTTTAAGAGAATTCATAGCAAGTAAAAGTTGAGGCCAAAGACAAAGTTAACAAAACAGCTAACAACTCAAGTTTGCCAGTACCATGTAAAGCATTGCAACAAAATGCAAATCAGGGAGCAATATCAAGTCTTGGCTCAAAGCAAAATCCAGTAAAGAGCTCAAGGGGGAACTTCTTGGTTACTGGCATTTCTGAGACCATTTCCATTGCTTCTGGTTAAAATCAGAGACAAGAAGAGCAGGACAGCCGTAGCTTTGACTGTATATCAGGTCATCTGCACCACTGCTAGCAAAAACATCATCAAACCCTCCAAATCCCCTGATATAACTTGTGGGGCACCCAATCAGGACCCAGATCCTAATGCCCTTAATTTGCCAGGTCGATCATGTTTCCCTATCCTCCAACCATTACCAACTTTTCCTTTAGTTTCATCAAACGACCACAAGTGAGAGGACATGGCATAGTGATAAAATTTCTCATCAACAAACCATGCAACAATCAACGGGAGACTATATGCTAACAGTCTATGACGATTCTCTAGAATGCCACCCCCAGTTGAGTAAATCAACAAGTACAAAACCCCGCTGCATATCACACTTTCATCACCACCACTCCAACCGGTCACGATTTCTGCCATAAGGGTTAGTCCACAACAGGGTTCCAGAGTCATAAACCTCAAATGAAATTTCTCACTGATGGAAATTTCCTGGCACTTGCTTCCTGTAGTCTCTTGAGATGTCCATGTAAACGCAGACAAAGGCGGGTATACGAGTGTGCAATACCGAGGCAGAGGTTTATAAGAATTAAAACAAAAAACGGTTTGTTATTACTAGTTTAGAGATTATATAGTAATTTAGTTACTAAATAAGGGTATATCATTAGCTTAAAAATTACACGCCCAAAAGATTGAACCTGACTCGTTAATAAATAAGATTCAGACACGCTCTTACTGATTTGCTCGTATGAATAAATTGATTCATCGGTTTCAAAACATGTGTATGCATAACATAAACTGGTACAGTTGAGACTCTCAAAGTGCTATACACATTGTACATTGCAGGTGAACAAGCAAAAGCTAGTAAATTTATTCAAAATCCAACAACTCCAAGTTACAGACCTTCTGATAGACTCTTACAACAAAACATTTACATAAAACATACTGGTTTTCATTATAGATCACACTGCACCTTATTTTACACGTACATTCAAGGCATTACACTTGAAGAAGATACTGACCCGGAGATTTCTGTCTTCTCATTTTCAGCTTCTTTTTTCTTGATAATTTCTTCTCCAAGTCCTTCACTCTTTCCGACAGACTAGATATGGCAGTCAGCTGTTCTTTCCCTGCTGCAATTAGCTTCTCCACCGCTTCCTTCAGCTCCTCGTTCTCTATGGCCAACTTTTTGTCACTTTCTGTTTCAGTAACACTGGAGATTTGGCCCAAGATCGGCAATGATGCTGGAACTTCTTTCTGTGGTAGCTCGGCAACAAGCTCTTCCCCTGCCAAATCCTCTTCTCCAGCTGCACATTCTCTGTGAGGTTGCTTGTTGACTTTCTCAGTGTCAAGCTCTTTCACCAGCAATTGCTCGTCTCTCGGGATCTCAAATATGTTACCATCACTGTGTTTTTGACAGATTTCCTTGTTATCAAACTTATCTTCCCACATATCCTGATTTTCATCCTCTTCCATTTCCTGTTTAATGTTACAGATTCCGGTCTCTTCTGGATGGACCACCTCGCCAGATACTGCATCTTCAGTCCCACAAGTTCCAATAAGTTCCATGTTTTTAACTGATCCAACATCCTTTTCAAACTCATTATCTTCTCCTGTTCCCCAATGCTCAATCCCAACAATGTCTGCTGCCTGCACGTCATCAACTGGCTTATCATTCCCTTCAACCTCACAAACATTTACTGCTTCTTTTATACCAGGCATTTCCTTGGCCTCATCCCTGACATTATCTGCTGTCTGCCTGTCATGCACTGGCTTATCATCCCCTTCCCTTCCAAACTGACAAGCATTCGCTACTTCTTTTACGTCAGATATTTCCCATGTGTCAACCATGCCAGTTGCTGTCAGCGTGTTATTGACTGACTTCTCATCCCCTTCAACAACACATACATTTTCTACTGCTTCTCTATTACTGACATGTTTCTCCTTTAACGCAATTGAGTCCAGAAAATCTGCTCCAAGCATGTCATCCCCACTAAGTTCCTTGCCTCTCTCTAAATCTCCTACGGCGCTTAAATTATTGTTTGGCTTAGGAGAGCCTTCTGAACATACTGCTGTTGCAATATTGCCTTCCAGATCTGACAAATTTGGAGATTCAGCAAGCAATTTTTTGTGTGGCTCCCCCTCTGCACTAGTTTCTTTGGCTTCATTGTCCAGTGAAATCAGACCAGACTCCTCAACAAGTTCAAGTCGACATCGCACTGGAAGAGGCACCTCTCCATATACTTGGGTAATTTCATCTTCTTTACTAGACCAACCAGAGTCAAACAGAGGAGATGCATTCTGTAACTCAACAACATGGTTAGGTTTCTCTTCTACAATTATGGAAGGAGGAAGCTCTTTCGACTCGACCTGAAAAGAGTCATGATCCTTTAGTTCACCTGGTTTGACTATACATCTACCGCCATCGATTTGCAAGCCCTCATCAAAATTCTGAGCTTCAGAATTCTGCTGAGACACACGAGATGACACTTCTGTATATACCTTAGTATCTTCTTCGTCTTCTTTACTTGACCAATTGGAGTCGACCAGAGAAGATGGATCATGTAACTGAACAGGAGGGTTAATCTTCTCTTCAACAGCTATCAGAGGAGGAAGCTCTTTCGCACCAACATCATGCGCTTCACTTGGTTCTCTTACTTCAACGAGTGGCTCCAGTTGCCGATCTTTCAGGTCCACATAACCTGAAGAATCTTGCACTCTCTCTTCCAAAGCCCTGCCCATTTCATCTGTGCCCAACAACAGTTCTGATTTTCCCGTATTAACTGAGCTAATGTTCATGTCCATCACTGTGTGAGGTTTGTCTTGACATAGTTCTATTGCACCAGACTTCACATAACTAGGAGAGGGTGTTTCTTGCTCATGTCTGTCTTCCCCTGGTTTTACCAAGTCCTCCTCACCGGTTCTCTCGGAAATTTCTTCAACGTGTTCGGATTTATCAGATTCCTTTAGTTCATCAGAATGCTGAAAAGTAATGGAATCAAGTTTCTCCTGCAGACTAACAAGTTCTTTTGCTACAGCTTTCCTTATGTTCCTAATACTTGGATGCAAACCCTGGTGTACAATTAAGAGTGGACTATGTTAGCATTCTAAAAAATCAATAAACAAGTTGCATAATGGTCAAGTAGCTAAAAGAACAAGAAGAAACTTTGAATCTAAGGATTGCCACTCAAACGCTACATACTCCACTTAGCTGCACCGAGTACTCATAGAAAATCAGCTACAAGTTAATAAGTTAAATTTTTTTGAATAATATAAACATTTCCGCTTCTGAAAATAATTATGTACTCCAGGTATTCTTAACAATTTCATAATCCTACCAGAATCAGAGTTTTGATGTAATGTTTCCTTCTTTCTTCTCTATAAGTTGCTGGTGCTTGCTAATATTGGTTGTGAGTTTTTCTTAACTATCACCATCATCTTCAGTAATTTTACTTAGAATTCTTTTGAACATAAACTCAGGATTAAAAGAATGCTTACCTGCATTGTGTCCAACTGTAGCAAAAGGTTCATTATAGCTTCTCCAATCAATATCCTCTGTTTGTCAACATTCCCGCTACCCGAGGAAACAAGATTTTGAACATCTTGCCTGACCTTGATCAGTTCTCCTTTGATTCTAGCAATTTCCTTCAATTTCTTCAAAGGTTCCCATCTCCTAACTCCAAATCCCCGATATGCTGATTGAATGATTGCAGCTGCTTCAGCATCTGAGAACTTCTGGCATGGTGCTCCATTGGTACTTCCCAGTTCAGATTCCCTCGTATCTAAAGGCCCTCCAGTAGCTCCTGTTTCACCTTTAACATCACCAGATTGACCCTCAACTGTTAGCTCTTCATCCTTTTTTAGATCTTCAGATAAGTTATCCACATCCTTAACTCCTTTAACTCCTACATAATTTTCCTGATCACTATTTTCACCCTTTCCTTCTTCAGAACCGCTTGAAACCTTCTCTTGCAAGTCAGAGGCTGAAGCATCAGCGAAAGACTGAGATAAATCCTCTTTGCAGGCTTCTTTCTTAATGTTACTCTCCGTACTGTCAAGTACTTCAATATTTTTTACCTTTTTTTCGTTCTGAAGTCTGCCTAGATCTGAGTCTGCAGAGGACTGCACATCTTGCTGATTGTTTGCTTGCACAGTTGATGAGGAAGAAGACTTGTTGTCGCGTGACAACATATCTGGATTTTTTTGGTTTGCTGGAGAACTTGGAGACCTCGAGCTTCCACTTTTGGTTCTTCGACTTGGCAGTGGATCAACACGTAGACAAACAGGGGGCAACTTTGATGTTTTCGAATGGGAAGACTGCCCATTGCTATTGTTTTCCAAATGTTTCTTCTCACCTTTCTTATCTGTATGCTTCAAATGCATTTCACTGTGGTTCTTCTCAACTTTTGGTGCCCGATTTTCCTCGGTTTGACCATCTTTTAAAAATCCTTTCTCCTCAGATTGATCCATCTGTTTAACCGGAATAATCTTCTTTACGACATTTTTATCTCCGGGCCTTGGACCATCCTCTGATCTAAACTTTTCAGGGTGTTCTGTATCTCCCTCAGGCATAGTCTTCTTATCCTGATTTTCAATAAACTTTAGAGGAAATATTCCATACTGTGAAGGATCCCAAATAGACTTTTGATCTCCATCTTTATGCTCCACTTTGTCCTGTTTGGGATTGCAAGGCATGAAACCCACTGGATATGAACTTTTACATTCCTCGTTTTGTTGAGGTTCAGTCCCTTCATCGCCTTTCACCTGTCCTAGAGATTTAAGGTTGTTTAGATCTATGGGTAACCACCCGCTCCAAACACCTGGCTCCTGCCCACGAGGCTTCAAGCATTCCTTGGCTTCCTTGTCAAGACTGGTCTCGCTATTAGATTCTGGTTTAATAGTTTGTTCACCTTGTTCACTTCTTTTGTAGCCTGGTGGAATCCATAGAAGTGGATATGATTGATCTTTCACCTCAGGAGGAACCCAAGAGACAACTCTGTCCTTGTCATTATCGAAAGTTTGTTCCTCGATCTTGACATTTTTGTTCTCCTTCTGCTGGCACAGGTAGTTTGGACATCCACAACAATGATGATCTACCGGACCCTTCTTGTCATACTCATAACGTGGATCCACCACAGAATAATGCTGAGTAGGAAGATATTGAAAGGGGTAGTTTCCTGGAAGCGGAGGGTAGTTTCCATGACAATAAACTGGCGGGGGTGGTGCATAATGAGGATGATGAGCAGGATATTCCGGAACTTGGTTGTGGTTGTGATAGCAGCCGTAGTACGGCAATGGATATGGACAAGCATAACAAGGAAAGGCGACAGGGGGCCTCGCAGTATCCATCTTCACATATCCAAGACCAGGGCAGTGATGGGGAGCATAAGACATTTGTTCCATCTGCCGGGGGTGAAAATCCAAGAATCTACAGCCAGGATACATCCTCCCAAATTGGTTTCAATAATAATGAAACACAATTAACACCAAAACCAACAAAATTACCACCTGTTAAGAACATGAATCTAATGTCAAAACACCTGTTGTGAAATGATACAACACAATACACCAAAACTAATGCTACTTTTCGATGCCCTACAACCACAATTGAATTCCAGGAGAACCTAAACGATCCTCATATCCATCTAATTTTCTTTGTCAAGCTTATTATAAACAGGCCGTAAGCAACATATTAAAAACCAAAATTCCCCTTCTTTGTAGGATTTAGTAAACAGCTTAACAATGATAACGCAGCCACGTATTTTTTTTATATTTAAATATCATGTAAAAGAAGGATCACAGTGTATCAGATAAGCATGTATATGTAGAAACCAAATGAAATAAAGGAGATGTTGGTGAAGATAACATACCTTAAATCAAAGAGAAAACAATGGCAGGAGTCGTAGTTCCACCACAATCCAAGTAAGAGAGTTATCGAAACGAATCTAATCCACCAACCCAGAACAACTTAAATGATCGCTTTTTGTTTTTGATGTGTGTGTTGCTGCTTTTTTTTTTTTTTTATGTTGTGTGTTTCGGACACAACTAATGTCATTTTATAAGGGGCCAGAGGGAACAG
Source organism: Daucus carota subsp. sativus (assembly GCF_001625215.2). Lineage (NCBI taxonomy): Eukaryota > Viridiplantae > Streptophyta > Magnoliopsida > Apiales > Apiaceae > Daucus > Daucus carota. Next base: position 58,928,204 of record NC_030382.2, read on the forward strand.
AGGTTTCAAGACTTCCTCTCTTTTCGAGATGCTTCTCGCGTTTCATCAGTGTAGGCGCTTCTAGTTTCTTCTGTAACTATATTTTCAACACTATTTTTAGATGAGATTTTCTATGGTGTGCCCGGCACACAATAATTCTTAATTTTAATAAAACGGTTTTTCTATGGTGTGCCCATGGGCACATGCTAAGCGCGGAAAATTTTGTACTTAGATCATTTTGATTGGCTCCTATCTCATGATAATGGTGGACCCCCCTGCAAATACACCAACCACACCAATCAAAATCTCCCAAATACAAAAATTTTCGCGCTTAGCATGTGCCCATGGGCACACACTAGCCAAACCGTTAATAAAAATAGCTCTTTTTAACTGGTGGATGAATAATAAATGAGATGGACCCCCTGCATTCACATCAACTTCACCAATCAGAATAGGCCATTTTTATAAAATTTAATGATTGTTGTGTGTCCTTGGGCACACATTAGAAAGACCGTTTTTAGATTACATGATTTTGACCAATCATTTTATATTTTGAGATCAAAGAGAAGCAACAATGTTGGGCCGTTGTGCGATATTACGGTTGTAGTTCATCGGATATAAATTTGGGAAACTCGATTTGAAATTGGATTTCATCCAAATTTATATTCAAATTTGCTTTAAACCCATTCGGATTTGAATCTGATATAAATTTAAAATGAGCCGAAACAAAAAATTTATTTAAATGTTCAATCTTGTATGAAATACAAAAGATTTCATAATTTCTATTTTATTTCGTTAGATTATGAATTTTTCAGTATTTGTATGTTTAACCAAAGTTCTCATTTTGGTTAGACTCAAGGGTTGGTGCAGATGCCTCCCGGATCAGAGACGCTTAGGTTTTACCTTGGTTCACGTAGTTTGCAGGGAGCCTGTCGCGCTTGCAGGTACGGCTGCGAGTTCCTACGTTAAAAAAAAAAAATTACATAAATATCTCATATTCTTTATAAGTTTATATATTTTTATTATTGAATAAGATATCATATTTTTTTCGGGAATTATATATTATAATCGGATTATTTTTTCCTATCATATATACCCTTTCTACTTTAATTATCATTCTTATGTTTCTCTTTGTTTGTTTTGATTTTCAGGATCATGGAAAGAGATTTTATGGGTTTTTTTATTCAGACTATAAAGTCTTATTATCTAAACGTCCGGAGATATGTTTGCGTATCTTTCGGTTAGATGATAAATTTTGTTGGATGAAAAAAATCCCTGATGCAGTTATTGTAATTATGATACAACTCATCTACGAGTACGTAGACCCTGACAAAAAAAAAGTTTATTAAACTTTAAAAATTATTCATTTATTATTCACGTTGGAATTAAGTTATCATATGATTTAAGTTTAATATTTGAGAGTTCAAAAAAAAAATCTGAATCCGTCTCAAAATCAGAATTAACAATTATATTATGCTCATAAAAATAAGTAAATATTGAAAACAAATACGGTTTTCAAATTTATAAAAAAGTTTCTCTTAATAAATAAATATGATGCAGAGGGGAAGCAAAATTTATATAAATTTGAAATATATTAATTTATCTAGTTTATATTTATATTCTAATTTGTTGGTATTTTTTTAAGAAAATTTTATTGGTGTTTTAATTTTTCTTTAAATATAATTTGGATTAATGAATAAATAACGAGGAGACTAAGACTAGACTAGAGCTGTTGTGAGGTGCAAGTAAGTAATACAATAAAAAGGGGCAGGGGGAAGCAAGGCCGTCCAAATTAGGGTTTGACAAAACAAGAATCAGCAAGAGCAGCAGCAGCAGCAGGTATGCCGAAGAACAAGGGAAAGGGAGGCAAGAACCGCAAGCGAGGTAAGAACGAAGCCGACGACGAGAAGCGCGAGCTGGTCTTCAAGGAAGACGGCCAGGAATACGCTCAGGTGATGCGTATGCTCGGCAACGGGCGTTGCGAGTCCATGTGTATTGACGGCACCAAGCGTCTCTGTCACATCCGTGGCAAGATGCACAAGAAGGTCTGGATTGCTGCTGGCGATATCATTCTCGTCGGTCTCCGTGATTATCAGGATGATAAGGCTGATGTCATTCTCAAGTATATGCCTGATGAGGCCAGGCTTCTCAAGGCTTACGGCGAGCTTCCCGAGAATACCAGGCTTAATGAAGGTATCGCTGGTGGACTTGATGATGAGGATGATAACGTTGACGATGATTATATCGAGTTTGAGGATGAAGATATTGATAAAATCTAGCTCTATATCTTATATTATTATTGTGTCTGGATGTTTGTTTGGATATGAATGTTTGTGCTTTTTATTATATTTGAGGATGCACTAGTAATTGTGTTTAATTACTCTCAGTTGGATGCTATAATCTTTACTTTTAAGCCTCGATGCTTGCTCTGTTTAATTATTCTTCACTTGGATGTTATAATCTTTACCTTTGAGCTCGGATGATCATCTTAATGATTTGATTTTCTAATTTAGAGACAAGGTTTTCCTGTTATGTTGATTTCTCTGTTTAATTACTCCACTTGGATGTTCTTATCTTTACCTTTGAGCTTGGATGCTTCATCTAGGATGATGATCTTAATAATTTGATTTTCTAGTTAGGGAGAATGTTGCTTCATCTAGGATGATGATCTTAATAATTTGATTTTCTAGTTAGGGAGAATGTTTTCCTGGTATGTTGATTTCTCTTGATCGGCGATATACCTGTTTTTAGATGTTAATTGGCGGAATATGTCTGTAGTGGTAATATTAGTTGACTGTTATATTAGCAGTTAGTTGAAACCAAACAAATCTACACAAGATGTTATAATTTTTTTGTTTGACATGTTTGATACATGATGAATTGAGTTTAGAATTTCATAGCCCTGTGAAGGACAACTGTTACGCATTGCTTCCTTTCAGCTTCAATTTATCGAAGCTCATACTTTGGTTAAACTCAACTTTATATTTTTCCCCTAATTCAGTGTTCCTGTAAGATAAAGTACACCTGCCCATCTCTATGGTAAGATAAATTGCTAGTGGTGACCTTACGTGTACTCTTGCTCTCCGGCAGCTGTAAGATGATAGATTCTGTTTTATGAATTTGTGTATATGCTTATTTGCTTTCAATTACTTTCTCACTTTATCGATCATATTATACAAAGTATTATATCCCATATTAAGCTAATTTGTTGGTGGTGCTATACCAATATTGTAATTGAAGGTCACCTGCATTATTGTTTTTCTAGTCTGATTATGCTGGTTCTTAATGTTTGCTTCGGAGTCATTCTGGCTAGCTCTATTAAACTATGTTTGTTCATGTTGGCATCAATGGTCAAGTTACATCTGGACGCCGGTGCTTGAATGATATTATGAAATTTTTTTTGGTGTTCAATGCTGTGTTTCAAATTCTTAAAATCTCTATTCTTATTGTTGTGAGTAATTTGAAACCTTTATTTTGGCCTTCTAGTACAGGGCATATCACTAGTTCTAAACTGCCATTGCATTGAATTATGTGTTCTTATACTAATGAGAAGAACAGAGTCCAAGTAGTCAGTATAAGAGACTACAGCAATAAGTCTTGAAGCTAAGGCGCACTCCGGTGATCCTCTTGGCTAAAAAAAGACAACTCAAAATTCTAATAACTTCCGAAACTAATGGGAAAAAAAATAGGAAATTCTAGTAACTTCCGAAACTAATGGGAAAAAAAATAGGAGAATGGATTATTCCTTGATGACGCTAGTCTCTGGAAGGACTTTTGAGGAGGTTGGGTATTGTAAGACTTGGATCTTCGTGTTCCTTTCCTGCCATATAGTTAAGTGAACCCTATAATATTGAGTTTACAAATCTGTTTGAGAAACCGGTTTGAAGTAAATTGCCTCCAAAATTTGCTGTTGTGACCCCATCAGCAGGCACTCCAGTTGGGCGATTTGAAATAATAGCATTAGAAAAGGAGCAGGAGAGTGAATGATCTAATATATAATCTTCATCTTGGTAAAGCGTACATCAGGAAAAGACCTTCATTTGGAAATTAATTATACGATCTCCGTTTACTAACCAAGTATTCTGTGTTTTGGAACCTGAGGAGGAAAGCACAGATTCACTAATAGAATTCCAGATTTGAGATGCTCCTGTTTCTGTTTGGTTATTCTAACATATAAAAATCATGGATGCCTATGCTAGTAATTGAAAACATTTGTCTCAACCCTTTTCAAGGATAGAAAGCAGGAGGTAAGTTCCAGTGATTTAGCTAGGTATTCATAAGCCGAGAATTAGGAAAAGCCCAAAGCACTGAACCAGAGGGTTGTTGTCTAGCCAAGGACCATGCGAGATGTGATAATTTTAGTTTATTTTTTTTTAATCTTGTTCAAATTTTAAAAATTGCAAAGTGGTTCTTGTTTCGTGAAGGATCTTACGGAGACTGCAAGAGCAATTTTAGGGAATTATCATTGCCTCCACATTTCCTCACCGAAAATTGATTTTTGACCCGAATAATGAGGTGGATTCAGGTGGAATTATATAGCCCATAATTGGAAAACAATTGCATCTGACAACAGGTTACCGCAGTTGCTAAACGTTATCGTTTGCTATCTAAGAGCATTCTCATCCCAGCCCCCAAACCCAAACCCAACCTCATCCCCATAATTTAAAAAAATCTACTAATTTTTGTAGAAATGTAGTCTACATCCGGAACCCGAAAATAGGGTTTGATTTTGGGGACTAGAAATAAATCCTCATATTTGATGTTTCACTATTCATCCCTCATACACTATTCATTCTCCATTTCATTATCATTTCATTATTAGTTTATTAAAAATCAAGTCTTATCTTATACTTTTATGGGAATAGGGATTGAATATGGGGAATGGGTTGGAAGAAACTTTTAAAAATTTGTAAATATTTTTTAGGGATTACTATTTTTAGTAAGTTTTTGGGTTGAGGATTGAGGCCAGATGTGAATGCTCTAACTTATACTCCCTCTGTTTGAAATATAAGTTGTTTGACTTTTTGGCACACAATTCAAAATCCTTTGACCGTATAGTTAAAATCATTATTTTTAAAAAAAAAATTCTGAATAAAAATATATGATTAATATTATAAATTGGAAAAAGAAAATTTTAAAAATAACTATTTTAACTAAGCGGTCAAAAGACTTAGAATTGTGTGTCAAAAAGTCAAACGACTTATATTTCCAAACGGAGGGAGTAAGATTTACCGCTGTCAATCAATAGGTATATACCATGTGTATGCTGGTATAGTGATATTGACCATTCCTAAAAATATATTGAGCTCTTGATAATGGCAGTGGAAAACGTTGAAGTTCTTGAAGCAGTCAGAAGAACAAATTACCAGTATATAATTTAAAAAATGAAAAATGCAATAAAATTTTAAAGATAAAACTACACAGAACAGTTGGAATATATCAAAAACCTACGCTAAGTTACAAGAGCATGTTCTCATACAATAATTCACAAATGTAATTTAATTTAATGCAGATGAAGACACGGACAACAGAAACTTCATATAGCCACATTCACTCGGTTCCTGCAATCTTCTTCTTCAACGACTCGATGTCCGTCGCTAATTCTTTTCTACTCGACTGGGAGAGAAGTATAAGAGAAAAATGTAAGCTTATTAGAGGTACATGAAAGTACAAGATCTGTTATGCTTAGAAAATCATATATCTTGGCTGCAGAGAGATGCTAAGAAAGTACGTTCAGAAGATTTTCTCGGGATTACAAATTGAACCACGCACAATGGACATACATGCAACCTACATGGAAGCTATTTCTTTATAAAGAGAAGATAATATAAAAAATCAGATTATGCCAGTATAGTTTCCGGAGAGTTTGCATAAAGATGCAGATGATGACTCACAATATCACAACAAAATTATTCCTTCTTATTACTCCCTCCGTTCCATTTTAGTTGTCATCTTTGGGTTTGTGCCGGTCAAATTGACCAAAGTTTGACTGAAATTTATTAATATTTTATTACCGGAAATAACTTTTAATCTACTTTAAGATGTAGTTTTTAGTTTTTTAAAATAATGAAAGAGTGACTTATAATCTTTGGTCAAAGATTAGTCAATTTGACCAACAAAAATAAAAATGTGACAACTAAAAAGGGACGGAGGGAGTATTTCAGGACTGGAAGGTGGCCTATAACTGGCAAACAAAGTTTTTCCTCGGATTAACGGATACACTACAACTAAGAGTTAAATGGTACAAGTAATGTTTCATAAAAACTACTCCTATAAGACATGCCAATAAAACAATTGCATAGGTTACGGCCAAAAAGTCAAATATATCTTGTAGGCACAGCACAATCTCAGTATACGATTTATCTAGCTTACCTTGAAGAGAAGGTATCGGTAGACAAACCATCCTGTATATCCAAGTCCTACCAACTCCATGATCTTGGGAAGCTAGGATACATCAACAATTCAGAGGATTAAAATCAGAGCAGCCAGATAAAAAAGCCATCTGCGAATCTAAGATCGCTAAAAGCAAGCATGTAATTTGACAAATTAAAACTTAAAAAAACAGTAGAATTGTCTGTATTATAGCACTTACCAAAGGAATGGAGTTGATTGCACCAACAAGTGTAGCAGATAGCCAGACTCCAACAATTGCTCCGCCTCCATAAAGAAGCACTGTCGACTTGTTTTCAACTGCATCCCACTATTTACCGCAACAGAATGTACAGCTTGTTAATATGGTTCATGAGACATGAGACAACAAATGTATGTAAAAGACACTGGCAACATAGATGCTTAATAGGTTGATTTAGTTTACCTTTTCCTTTAGATCTGTAAGTATCTCTCCACCATCAGAAGGGGTCTCTTCTGAAGTGGCCTTGATCTGGAATTGTCCACGTCTCCTTGAGACTGATACTATTAAGAAGAAACAAAAAATTGGTAAAATTGAGATTAATAGCTAAAGTATCTGTCAATTTTGGTCTACTCCATTCTACATAAGACAGACTTTTAACTAGAGGAGTAGAGGGACATGTTAAGGAACCATTTGATGAGAATACAATTTGTTTAATGCATTCCACAACGTCTTACTATAATTATCCAATAAAAGACCTTGTAAAAAGTATATATGCTATTCCACGGACACATAACCAAAAAATTCTACAAAGAAAAGCAAATTGTGGTCTGCTTAGTATTATCACGTTTCCCACTTGTTTCAGAAGAAACATCATCAGTCAGATGCTGAAAAGGTGCAGTAGAAAAAGATAGGAGCACGAAACATATTTGAGCCTTGGAAACATGTACATAGTTGGCCTGTTTTCAGCTTAAAAAATAGAAAGCAAATATAAAATTATGAAAAACTACTGGCATCATGTGTAAGTGTAAGTGTAGCTAATCCTTTAGTTCTTTTTTCTCTCTGCATGCTTTCTCTTGTAAATAATCACAAAACATCTTGAAGCAGGACAGAGAGTTCCAATAGAGAGCAACCAATCATCACAGAATTAGACATCTCACCATATTACAAAATGTAAAATAAATTTTTTGCAATTAACAATAAAAACCAAAATCAAAGATAAACAGAAAAGAATCTTTGAATGCAAAGCACTACGATTTTAGTTTTAAATTAGCAATAGACACCATCTTTCACCAGTGTGGAACCCATATGTGATATGATGGCGATGAATGACAATGATAACATAACAAATGTCACAAATATAACTGACACCTAGGATTCCCATTTAGTAGAAACAAAGTTAAGCTTCAAAAATTTAATTTCCAGTTTCCGAAGAGAACAATAGAACTATAGCAAGTGGCAAGTAGATGACGCATGAAAAACTAATTGTGCAAATGTACATTACAAATTAAGTCAACTACTATTAACTACCGAAAATAAAGAAAATATGGTAAAGCAATCAGAATTTGCAGAAAGCCAATTGGAAAAAAACAAATCTGTAGAGGTGTTCGACGAATTGACCCAGAAAGAAAAGTACCTGAAGACAACTTGAATGTAAAAGATGCAGCAGCGGGTGATGAGGTAGAGAAGCGAGTTGGAAGGTTAGGTAATCCGCAAGAGCGATGGCTAGTAGTAGCTGCAAGTGGACTTAAGACGCCGGTGGTCCTCATGGAAGTCGCCGTCGACATGCTTCAGTCCGGTCTGGACAAATTTTATATCTTCTTCACTTTTACGAGATTTGTGAGCAACAATAGTCTTCACAACTCGTTCTTTCTTGGAGTGTATATTAGACTAACACGTGTATCATACATGATTGTTGATTGGTGGACTTTCTATCTTCATAATCTCTAGAATGGGTTAATTATCAAGTTGGTGTGGGCTTAATGTATCAAATTGGTCACTGAACTTAAAACGGTATCAATATAGTAATTGAAGTGGTCATGAATATCAAACAAGTATCTTGAAAAATAAATTCAAACAGTAAAAATATTATATATAAAATTTTACTCATTATTTTTAAATGTTACCACAACCAACTAAAAAGTTATGACTTCTGGTATTTAAAATAATATATTTATATTTTATCAAGTTTATTTATTATTTATATTTTATTATATAGTTATTTTTTTGTTTTAATTAAAAATAAATAATAAATAAACTTAATAAAATCTAAATATATTATCACAAATATTAGAAGTCATAATCTTTTACTTGGTTTTTGTAACATTCAAAAATAAGTGTAAAACTTTATAAACAATTTTTTTACTGCTTGAACTTATATTTCAAGATACTTGTTTGATATTTATGGCCACTTCAGTGACCATCTTGATACCGTTTTGAGTTCAGTGACCAATTTGATACATTAAGCCCACTTCAGTGACCAACATGATAATTAACTCTTTCTAGAAGAGAATAATATATGTGCCTGGCTTACCCGAGTTCTGGCTTCTTTTCCCGATACTTTTCTTGATCCTTTTGTGTAAAAAAAGGAAGGACATTTATAAAAAATTAATAATGCTAAATTTTGTTTCACGACTTATATTTATTTTCCAAACAATGATTATAAGTCTTAATTCAACTTCTTTACTTTAAATCATAAATTTTTTTTTTAAATTTACCAAAACGGTCCTATATCATATGGAGACACTTTTCTAAAATTGTTTTATTACAAATCTTCATTAATTTTTAAAGAATATTTTATTGATTTATTATTATAATTTTATCTATTAAAAGAATTATTTAAATTTAAAAAAATAATAAATTATGAATAGATAGATCAACCAATCAATTCTTATTGTCGATTTCTTCTACCACGTATGAATAGTTTAAACTAAAATATGTATGACTTTGTACTTCAAGAGTAGTAAATTTGATTTTTATTATAAATTACAGTAGTTAACGGGATCCCCGGTTATAATATTTTTTTATTTTAATAGAAATAATTTTAAATATATATTATTAATTTGCGTTTTATATTATATATAACATGTATTTTATTATGATATATCAAATTTGATGACTTGTGGATAATATAATTTAACTGAACTTAATCAATTAAAAATTGATTTATATGAGGAGTAAAATTCTATGGAGACCACTTTTATTGGAGACCGTAGAGACCACTTATGTTTTGCAAGTAAAACACTATAAAATACATTATTTTGTGAAGTATGTTCAACAAATATCATGTATTCATTAAAATTGTTGAAGATCATCTATGTTTCATAAGTATATAATGTATGTTCTGCAAGTTGAACAATGTCCTGCAAACTAAATATATTTCGTAGAATATAACATTTTGTAATGTTCTACATGCGAAACTTATATGATATTCAAGATTTTAAAGTGAAATAATGATTTTGTACAACATGATGTGCAAAACTATATGTTTTGCAATGTTTTTATGCAATATTTCACTTGCTGAATATAAGTGGTCTCCACGGTATCCAATAAAAATGGTCTACATATAACTTTACTCATATATACTAATTTGAAATATAACTATTTATTGTCATAACTATAGCAATATTTTTGTATGATATATTATCGGTTCGATAAAAATGATGAATCATATATGATTGTTTATTTTAGTGATTAAGAATATCAGAGTGTTATATATTTAGCATATTTTTCAAATAATAATATATAAACATTACGTAGATTAATGTACACCCAAAAATGTTACATGATATATATAAATGAAATATGAACGACATGATACGTTTAAATATGAACGACATGGACCACTTAAAATAATTTTTCATATAAATATGTGATATTTATATTTTAAATAAGATACATATATTTTCAAAAAAAATACATAAGATACATATATTGTTGATTTAAATTAAATTAAATTACTAACAAACACATGTTTAGATATATGAGTTTTGAGTAACATGTAACATCTCACATCATGTGAAGAATAATATTAGAAAAATCTCATCTTACACTTGTTTAATAGACTAATGTGATTTCAGTAACACGTGACGTGATTTCACGTTATCCGAAATAAATATTAATAATTTTTCACTTCACACGTGTTTAATAAACCGATGAGATCCAGCAACACGTGGCATGATTTCGGGTAATTTGGAGAAACTATTAATAATTTCTCACTTTACACGTGAGATTTGAGTGACATGTGACGTGATTTCATGAAAAAATTTAATCAATATTTTTAAAATGATCTCGATATATGGTAAGTACGTGTGTAATTACTTGAATAAAATAATACATAATATTTTTACACTAATATGATATTTGTGCATCAGCTCATTTATAATATCTTATCCGTCTGGCCGATATAATAACTTGGGACAATTATTTTATCTTTCGACATTTATACAAGTCAAAATTTGTTCTTAGAAGTATGACTTTCAATTAATAGTGTATACAACTAAATAAAAATAGTGCAACTAATTAACTGCATACTAAATAAAGTTTGGTTGAGCAGATTGATAGTGTAAGTAACACCATATATGTGTAAAGTAAAGAGTTCCTTAATATTAGGTCTTAGTTAGAAAGAGAACCACTGCATGTCGATTGCCACTCTCCTCTTTCTTATTCTTTCTTTGTTGAATGTCACAGGAAAGACATTAGTCATTTCATATACTTATGCACTTCATATTCTTCATCACACTTCATTTTTGTTGATTGATTAATAAATCAGATTTTGTTCAGGCATGCGTGACTATACTTATCTCACCAAGATTTGCAGCTTGAAGACGCGAGAAATAAGATCAACCTAACATTAATGGAGTCGAGAAACATCATTTGGGGGATATTTTGCATCTCGTTGACGCCATTTTTGATCAGAGGGACATTGGCCAAGGATGATAGTAAGCCTGATACATCTTCTTTGAATAATTTTCTCCATGATCATGCACGAGAGGTGGTCAAATTTCCCCAACTAGGTAAATTTTATGATATTTCTCTCAAGTCCAATTATTCGGGTATAAAAATCTCATATATTCAGATCCGGACTCCGAGTATTTGGACAAGAGGAATCAATGTTCGTGCAGTTCATATCCCACCCAAAACTCGAATTTTGCCATTTGTAAGAAGACTGGATATAGTCTATCAAGATCTTGGTAATTTATCATCTTATTACTACAATGTCCCAAACTATAGGTTCGTAACACCTGTTATTGGCTTTGCAACTTATAATGGTGAAGACAATTCACCGTCGAATAGCAGTGGACCTCCGCCTAATATATGTCTAGAGGGAAATAATACGATTATGATCCAGTTTCCGGATATTTCAGTGAAGAAAAAAGAGAATTCAACAATGAGATGTGTTGCATTTGGTGCTAATGGTGACATTCAGTTCAGCAATGTAACAGTGCCAAATAAGTGTCTTGCTCGTGGGCATGGCCAGTTTTCCATTGTTGTCCCAAAATCAAAAAAATCTTCAAAAAAAGGACTGGCGATAGGATTAGGGGTGGGATTTGGAATTTTAACCTTGTTGCTTGTAATATTATTGATGTGTCGGATCGCGAGGAATAAGGAATTGGAGTATATGCAAAATGAACCAGAAAAGAGTGAGAATTTGGATACAGCTTGGGTTGGATCCAGTAAATTGCCTGCAGCTGAATGGAGCAGAAACTTTGAAATTCCTGAAAATGATTACATTCCTTGACCGTTTTCATCTTTCTGATTGTTGTTTTGCTCCCAAATTTTGTTTAATTTGGTTTTGCTGCATTCTTTAGTTTCATCTTTAAAGTCAGTTTTGTTTAATGAATTGTATAGTGCAGGTATTTATAATATGTAAATTTATATTACAAAAAGGGTGGAAGAAGAATTGATTTTACACGAGAAAATATATATTACTAATTGGTTTTTCGAACATTTTATACATGACTAGAACTTTTGAGCGGCAACATTTTACATATTTGAACAAACCAAACACTCATCCGCTCAATAGCTTATTTACATATTACATCGGCTTCAATATATATATATATATATATATATATATATATATATATATATATATATTTAGTTTAAGAACAGATTTACGACATCAACCGATAGGCTGAACATCGCAAAACTTATGCAGATCAAAAGCAGGTTCAGTATAATATCCGCTGACAATGGCATTGGCCACAATCTTGTTGGCAGCTTCCGTTGTATGCACCCCATCCCAGCTTATGTAATTGTAAGGATCCCCGCAAGCTGATGCTGTAACACTTGATCCATTTACAGTACCCGATTTACCACACATGACTTGCGGATTAAAATTATAAGCCCCTCCACCCGCTCCACAACAAGTTGTTGTGCTGTATTTTAATCCTGCATTACAAAGAATCAAACTATCATTTTTATTCGGCAACTTTTGAGACTATACAAAAATTCAGTGGTTACCATGAGATGAGGGATTTTGGAAGATATTCAACAATGCAGAATACGTATCCACATATACAAGATTAGCATCGGGAAGTTGTTGTCTTGCTCCGAACAATGCACCCTTAAGCATCTGATTAAACTCTGATACAGCATTGTTGTAGGAAGTCATGCATCCGGCCTGGTCTACATCAGAATCGCCATGAGGATACTGCACTAAAAACGCTGGATAACAACCCATAGGCCCCGTGTTTAGCACCATGAATGTACGTCCGCCCAATCCATATAGCTCCTGCAAATAAATTAGGAATAATGATTCAATTACATTATATATGTTGAGGACCCGACATGAGGGCATCAGTGTTTGTAAATAATTGACGACTAACTTTAACAGTGTTAACGATTTCATTAGCCACTTGAGGAAGATTCTGTTTCACCCCACCAACGCCAGCTGATCCTAAGACTCCAGTCACATCATTTTGACCGATATAAATAACGTATAGAGATTTTCCTAATATATCTGCTGAAGGAAGATTGGAAGACCCTCCTCCTGTATATATAAGTTGATTGTAGATAAGTAACATAAAAATATAAGTGATCAAGCAATAAACTAACTGACGCGATGAGTCACCTTTGGAGATTGAGGATGCGAAAGTTTTCATTTGGTTAAGCTGAATGGGCAGATAGTACTTGCTCACCCAATCCTTGTTGGAGGAATCAGGCGGCTTCACTGTAGCTCCCTGTGATGCAAAATTGGCACCATGTGTATAATCAGCCCCGCCCCCGCCTGATGATTGTGAATAAGGGTTCGGAGATGGAAGCCCCAGAGCTTGAGCTGCACCATCAATGAAAAAAATAATTAGGCTCTGTAATTTCAACATGAAATGAATAAATTTAGTAAAATATAGTTGAGTTACCTAAGAAGTCTATGATGAGCCTTCCATCACAGCTCCGCCCAGCAGGTTTTTTGAAATAGGTCATGCCGTTTGGGGAAGACATCGGCATACTTCCGGTATCACTATTTGAATCTCCGAAATTAAATATGGCCTGGAAGCTGCAGTTGGCTTCACTATATCTGAGAAACACACATATGATCATCATTGAAACAACATAAACATATTGCTGAAACGTTATACAACTCATTTTCTTATGAGAGACAATTTTGATTTTTGGTTAAGGATGGATTGTGTATAAAAAACCTGGTATTTATAGCTGCGGAAAAACATTGTCTCCAAAGTGGATAACACATGTAACCGGATAACTCTTACACAGAAGAAATAAAATGAGAATTCCCTTGTGTAAATTTAGCAAAACTCAATCTTGTTCATGTGAAAAACACTGATTCAGGTCCATATATGACACATTAAGTTCAAAAGCGAACCTCATATAATGGAAGATGAAAGTAACCTAACGTCAATAAACAATCAAATAATTGTTTTCATTCTTATCCTGCATAACAAAATTTATGTTGAAAATTTATTGACATTTTTCAGACACAAATTTGTGCAAGGGAATTAGTATAATATGATAATCGGCAAATCGATTTCTACTATATATGTTTACTTATGTTTTGGACTCATTTACTCCAAAAACTGTGAATATTAATTATGTTATCATAACTAAAATTATACTATTATCGAAATTAATTTTATTTTCTCAAAAGAATATAGTAACGGCCTTAGGTAGGTCTAAATTTAATTTATCTCATTATTTTTTAATACAATAAATTTAGACACCGTTTAAAAACAGTGTGTGTTGTAAGCATATTTTCCCCTTTAGAAAATTTAGATACTGTTTAAAATATCAAATACAAAGGCCGATTTATAATAGATGTAAATATAAAATATACTTCATATTTCTATTGATGATTATATAGGACCCAGTGATAGTGTGGCAATGCAGTGCATGCGTCAAAACATGAAACGGGTGAGACGGTAGAACCACCTAAAGTAATTTTTTTTCATTTTAGTTTAGTTTTAAATGTTTGAATGATAGACCTACTAAAGTGATATCATCTAAATAAATTCAATCAAATATTGGCAATCTAATCTTTCCTCTTACACGTGTTTAATGAATGATTGAGATTTGAATAACACGTGGCGTGATTTGCGAAAATTCAATAAAAAAATTTTAAGATCCTGAAGAGGACAGCTGGAACCTGGATAACACGTGGTTTCTATATGTTCATCTCAGACGTCATTCCTTGCGTAGTTCAAAATTTTATCATTCATATATTGTTGCTATAAGTTTCATATGATAAAACTCGATTGAATATCTTCAATCATTGTAGAATTAAGCTTTACTTAAGGTTATCTTAAATAATTACGATATTTATATTTAAATGAGATTGAATGAAACAATATAAAATAATGATTAGTTTTTTTTGTTTGAAACAAAGGTGTTAATCTAATATTAAAAAAACATATGATAGCTACACTAATGATCGAGTCGAACAAACGGTAAATTGCAATCGTCTGTTTTCGAAAAGAGACAGTTAAACGATATTTTGAAGAAAATGTAAATACAAGTACTTGCTTCATGCATTGGTATCGTTTGAGCTATCGACCAGAATTGCGATTCCATACAAACTTTCATCACCAAATCAAGACTCGTTGACAGTTAAGAAGCGAAAAACAAAGCACCAAGGAGAGAAAACAACCTAAAAATACAAATCACAAATCGAAATAAAAGCAAACTGAAAACAAATGAAAATAAAAAAAACTTAGATCCGATAGTCGAAACCACAAGATAAACGGTTAACTCTCGTATCCGATAATATATTTAGATAATATATTCAGATTTTAAATATATAATCTATTATACAATTATTTTTTTTGAAATTAATTTATTATTTATTATTATTGCCCCCAGTCCATCTTTAGTCTTTACGAAACTGTCATAGTACATCTTGTGCAGCTGGATGTGTTGATTAGAGCTCTGGTCCTCTAAGTAAGGTGATAACCATTCATACGACAAAACTATACAATAACTACACAAAAGTCCAAACAAAACTTGACGCACCACATATGAAATAGAGACCATCGGAAATGGAGGCCTACACAGTTCATCCTACTGTAATCTCAACCACTGAAAATAATCTAAAAACAAATGGCAGAGAATAATAGCCTTGAACATTTTACGAGAAGAACGCAAGTCTTATTATTAATAAAAGTTACGCTTTTATTTCTGAAATATTAGAAAATGGAGATGGATGAAACTCAAGCAAGGAGTTTGGTTGATAAGATAAGTGATGAGATTGAGAATGGAGACATTAAACACTGTTCAGAACATGGATGGTTCAAGGAGGAGAAACAAAGATTGATAGCCATCAAAGATTCACTCAAGGAGGAGAAACAAAGATTGATAGCCATCAAAGATTCACTCAAGGATGTCGACAACATGCTCGTTCTTTTGCAGGTCTCTCGTTCTTTACCTCCTCGTATTCAAGCATATTATACTGTACATTTGTTAGACAAATGTAGGATCATAGTGAAAACTACAAACTCGTTGCAAGATTAAGGTGATTAATGTTATTTATGTGTTGCATATAGAGATTGCAGTCGCGCCAACGCCAACAATGCCAAGAAGCATTTATCAAGCTGGAAAACAGTAGAATGCATCTGATGGCCAACATAAAACATTTTCAACAACACGAGCTCGATGTGATCGGTGAGTTGAATGCGCTTAAAGTAGAGGGTGGCAGTTGTTGGCCGCTTTTCATAAACTGCGTTAGAGGTCTCTTCAATCCATGGAATTGGCGCACAACTGCAATAAAAATAGCTCTTATTTCTGTTTCTGTTTCATCCACATATAAGCTATGCCAATCTGGGCAGGATGATAAATGTGTATCATCTCTAGATTCAGTCATTCCTAGAAATTTTAATTTGTTAGCAAATGGCCCATTGGATGTTTCATATGGAAAGGGATGATGATTTGTATTAAATCAGATTGTTGTGTACACATAGAAAACGAAACGTAAATTAAACTCATCTGGGATATATGCTTTGATCAAAGATAACTGCCCTAGAACATAATATACCAGCTAATTGAAAACAACACACAAGCATAGGAGGACAGTACCTCTGTTCTGTTCCCCGATTGATGTCATCAAATTATGAAAGATCATTGTGCAGCCCATGCCCATGTGAAGATGTATATAAATTGTACAAATATTTGGCAGAGAAGAATAATCAACTGAGATGAACCTTCAGAACTATACAGAAAAAATTTGAAATTATATATGTTTCTTTGTTTAAATTCAGGAAAAGCAGCTTATTTACTGCGACTGCAAATCCAAAGTCAATATTATTATATACAAAATAAATAATTTTTATGCTCCAAGTTTAGTCATGTGATCCTGGATACTAATATCATAGCATACAAGTAATAGATGGAGGAATAAAATTACAATAAGAGTAACCGCATAGGAATTAGGAAGTTAACTGAATCAACTGATCTAGCTAGTATACCAAGTAATAGTGGCAAGAGCAGCAGCATATTCAACAATGGGAAACTCATCTGGTATTTGTCAAGAAATGCTTGCCATTTGCTAAATAGGTGGCGGGGGATACCGGTATAACTTGCAAGCATAAGGCCAAATACCTCCTAGATTACGTGAAAACAAGACTTGGTAGATTGACCTAGAAACACGTTTCACCAACTAGGACATTTTTTCACCCCGGCCCGTATATTATTATATAACCTACCTACCTTTCTTCAACAAAAATAACTAACTGAATATATAGCAGCAGACTTAACAAGACCAAAGAAAAGTTCCCATGGCAAACTTCCTCTTCTGATCAACATCACCTGAGACCGGCAAACCATACTGAGCGAGCAAGCAATTTACCTTCCATTCGGGCATCCTCTCGTACTCTGGTCTCGTGTATCTTGGGTAGTTCACTGGCATCTGAAAATGCTCGTAAACGACCTTTGCTTGCTGTCCGTTCTCCACATGACTTCCACCACCCGCACCAAGTGAAGGACGACGGCTTCCGGATTTCATAGCATCTTCGTTCATGTCTGCTTACCTCCTCCTTTTGTTATAAATGTTTGATGTCTGTGACTGTAACTCTCTATGTATGCTTACTGGACTATACAATAACCAAGCTAATCTATTTATAGACTTATAGTATACATATACACATGCAGAATGAGAGGGGGAGTGGATGTGCATTACTACAAGTGGCATTGTCGAGGCTGCAGGCATGAAATTTAAGTCTGAGAAAACAATGGCTCGGCAATGTAGTTATAGAATTTCGTATTTCCACACTAAACCTCAGAAAATTGAACCAGTTACAGCACAAATGATACAAACAAAGCAACTAATCCTTGACAACTTCACAAGAATGCCTGCCTGTTTTTTCATATTTAATTATTATAATAAATATTCTGAGAAAACAATGAAATACAATTTTACATTGTGGTTTAACCCACGACATAAACCCTTCGGAAAAACAATAAAAGTACGTGTCTATCCATACTTGCCTCAAAATTACTATACCTATAAAAGTTACATGGTCCAGATATGGAACTTGAATGATTATAAATAAATTATGACCGTGAACATACTCAGCAATTCAGTATGTTTATCTACCATTTCATAGAATTCTAGATTAAATTCAACAGAAGCTTTTAAGTTGATAATAATAATAATTACTCCCTCCGTCCCCCTCAATTGTTTACATTGGAGGGGGACACGGAGACCAAGACGATGTATGAAAAATGAGTAAAGTTAAATGAAAAGTGGGTAAAGTGGTGGGACCTATCAATATTTAATAATAGATTTGAGATAGTGGAGGAAAGTAGTAGGTGTAATAGTAGTTTTTATTGTTAAATATGAGATAGTAGGGAAAGATAGTGGGTGTAATGATGGGAAAAACTTACTATTTATAGTAACGTAAAAAAATTAGAGGGACATCCCAAAATAGTAATTGTAAAGAAATGAGTGGGACAGAGGGAGTAATATTTAGCAGTACTGGATATGCATAATCAATGCAGCAACTAGAGAATTGTCCCAAGCCATCGTGGTCCACTTACAAGATTCTAACGTATAATCAGGTCAATTAATATGTAGTGTACATAAACTCCCATCCATTACTAACAGTACTCTAACAAAGCCACAGAGGTTGTTTCTAATTGTTGACGTACACTTGTGATTATTGGCCACATTTGATATGATATCAATGCCATCATTGTCGTGGTGTGATGGCAACACTAATTGTGAACACGGTGGCAATTTTCGTGATGTGCAGTCAAAATCTGGAAGATGCTATTGTTAATGTTATCCTAATTAATTTTTAGGGGCATCGTTGGGACAATGATTTTCTAATACAAGGGAACAAGCAATACATTTGGAAATATATTATTTTTTGTTCTTGCTATTGTACATATATTATTATTTTATTAACAGATTTAACATAAATAATGTTGATTGGTGAGACTTGTGTCACCCCATCACTGTATTCCTCACTCTTTGGATGCCTGATCGCAGTCATTCGGTTAGTAGAGTATTTCCTTAGCAGCAGCAACCTTGGTATCAGTCATCCAAAAAATGAAGGATGCAAAGTGGCGAAAACTCTCTATCTATATATTACATGTACATATATCAGTCATCGAGAAATAACAAATTCAAAGTGTCCAAATTTTGGTCAAGTACAGCTATGGTTTAAAGTCAATGCAGTTACAGGGCATGTAGATATATGTAGGACTCAACTAGAAGTGTAAGCATCTCCAAGTGTCAGACTTGGCAATGTAAATAAAAAATTGTATATTTTTGATCCAAAATCAAATATAGTGTCCATACTGACCATAGCAATATAGCATGTCCTGGTAACAAGTGGCCTATACGAGCACTCAAGGTGAAATAACAGGTCCACTCGTACATGGCAAAGTATTGCCTACAGAATCAAATGCATATAAAGAGAACATCACAACAATAATTGTAGTATCAAGTCCAACCAAGAAAATAGCATAAGATGGTATAAAACACAAAAAATAAACAAACTTGTCGACCTTAGAGAGCTTTTAGATTTATTTTTTTCAAAATCCTGGTTGGTTTATGTTTACAATTCGTTGGTAGACATAGTTACTGATAGTCCTGCCATGTGTTTTTTGTACTGCAATGAGTTCCTTATATACTAGGTCAAGCTAATACTCACATAAACAAGTAAACATATTCATTATAGTAAAACAATATAATATTTCTAACATTGTTATGATCATTTCTAATTTTTATGTTACACTTGGACGTCAGATTACACTGAATCCTTCGACCAGTAAAAATGAATTAAAGGGATACAGGCATACCAAAATATACATCTGGGTCAATGCAGATATAACCTTAGATATCTGTTTTCCCGTCGATGGAAACTTCGACTACATCATTTGGAACTGCCATTACTGGCACAGGCAAATCCACAAGCATGTTTGGAGGTGCAAAATACATGTGTACAGACATGATGCACACTATTATACCCAAAAAGAGCTGCATAAGCAACAAACAAAGACATTCTTATAGTCAATCATAAGTAATCACCAAAACACAAAAAACAACACACACACACAGACACAGACATACACTTGATAGCAAAATCGATATACAGAGGTAAATAAATTAATAATCTCTCATCTGGAAGCAATGTGATAGCATATAGGCATAATTACATGGACTGTTGCAAGCTATGATAGAAAGATTTAGAGAACGCATCATCACGGACAAACATTATGTGATAATAAATAATAATGCCTAAATTTGAAATTTTGATATGTTAGTAACCTTCCGCAAAACATAGCGGAAGCTATTGAATTTAACCAGTTATAGGTAACTCCAACATTGTAAACTTAGTTGGCCTCGAAAAACTGTGGTTGTGCACCCAAATTTAACAATATAATGAAACAGAAACCGATCTTAAGAGAAAAAATAAAGAGAAAGGAGGTTAGAAACTTGCCTGTAACGTAGGTTTGAAATTGAAGAGGACTATAGAGAGAATCATTGTGAGAAGCATGGCCATAGATGTTGAATACACCTAAGAGGGAAGAAACGAATAACAGGTCTTAAAGTTACAAGTCTTATAATACCAGAATTACTACAAAAACTGGGAATGGAAAGGAACAAAATATCAAGTTTTTACTAAATTTTCGAACAATGTATTTTTCTATGTATATGAAAATAACAATGAAAAGATATATATCTACAAAGATGAAGCACATAATAGCTACGGTAAGACTGATAAAGTAATAAATCACTCTAAATTCCTCTTCCCCAGAATACCCCTAAGCTATTTAAATAATTCTTGAGAAAGAGGAAGAAAATTAGGCCTTTCCAAAATTCTCAAAACACTTTTTCCATGCTCCAAAATATAGGAAGAAGCGAAGAGCAAATAGTTGTGCAGGCCTCTGACGTCTCTGTCCGCTTCAACCACATGATTATACTTATACTAATTCACTTTTAAATCCTATCACTAACTTTATTAGTAAAAAATGTTTAACCAAGTTATCAGCTCAATGCTTGATCATCTAAGAAACTGTAAATGTATGGAGGTGAAAGACAAATATAGTATGATGCATATCTGTTTTATATGAAATCGTCTGGACATATATATGATGTGCATCATGTGCATGGCCATGTGTGTACAAGATAACAATATAATTGAAGTGTAGTAGAATAAAGACACTAACCTTAACAATATTGTCTGCATAATTCATTAGCCATGAAACCAATAGACCAGTGGAACCAAGTTTTAATACCACCATCCATGTTACGATATTGTATCCGTCGAAAAGCATTGCCACCATGGCCCTTTTTCAAATCCTCCTCTAAAATCATCCATGATGAGTCGTGCCAGGTTGAAAATAGCCCCAAACCTGAATAAGTTAGAAGTTTAATTAATCCTCCTAAAAAAAGTTCATCATCAATATTTATCATACTACTCCTTTTTTGTCGAAGATACTGAAAAGAACCCAAATCAGCATATGTTATGTGTGCAAGTTGTGCTTTCTGTCAGATGTATAAAGGAGCTTTAATCCATTGCAAACAAATTAATTAATGCTATTTAGCAAATAAAATAAATAAATAGATAATGCTGATTGCTGATACCAGTTTACTCCTACCCCCGCGGGACTTTTCTTTTTCCATGTAGGTCAACATATTGCAAAAGGTTGTAACGATACTTGTCTACATAAAGGATGAAGAACTGAAGGCTGAAAGAAACAAAGAGATATAATCTTGATGTACGTAACAAGAAATTGATAATTCCATTGTATATCGTTCACGTAATTCATTGTCTAAGATAATAAAGAAGATTTTGTTAGATAAGAATATGGGAGTATAAAATTATGAAGTCAAACTCAGTTTCAGATGATGAAACATCAATCTTCCGAACTTTTAGTTCATGAAAGGTCTCCATATATCTAGACTATCAATTTAGGCATAATATATATACACGCAAATTGTGAGTGCTAGATGCAAAGAAATTGTTTCTGACTTGTATTGCCATCTAAATGATCCTAATAATTAAGACAACAATAAGCAGGATTACAATACTCTGCCGCATTTCAATTAGTATTCTAGCAGTTGAACGGAGTTAAAATGGGCATCAGAAGTTTAAAATGGAAACAAATTGAGGAATGCTAACAATTAGCCGAAAAATTGAGCTGAAAGATGCACAGATAAATCAAAACAATGTAAGTAGAGATTGGAAATAAAGTAAGATTGATTTAGGTTATATAGGGGTAGAAGACCTGGGAACTTGTGAGGACTGTGAGAAGCGATGCAACCACGTACCACTGCATCCAATCTCTCCTTCTCTCCCCCTCCCGACTCTCTCTCTCCTGAGTCTCCCAGTTCTAGTTGCTCGCAACGGTCGAAACCGAACCGAACGAAATAACCGAAAACCGAACTTTAATATTTTTACAAACCGAACCGTACTTGTGTTTCAAACCGAACCGAACCGAAATACTTCGGTTTTTTCGGTTCGGTTACATCAAAACCGAACTTTTTAAAGAAAAACTTGTGATTTAAAGACGACTAAGTCGGTAAAATCAAAAAGCTTGCGATTCATATAGATCTTTGTTCTGGAGTTGATACAATGCCCCAAAAAGGACAAAAACAACCTACTTTAGCAATCTGGTTGCCTATATATTGATTACCAAGAATGAAAATAAGAAATTAAGAATCAACTAACCCACCTGCTATTATTGATTATCCAAAGATCTGAAATCAACTAATTACTACCTGGACTGGAAGGGAAACTCGGACAATGGATGACTGGAACTCGATTGAACAATCAGGGAAATAACCAAGCAGGAGTTTGGAAGTGGAGGCGAAGCCCCCTGTTTAGAAGTGTTTAGGTTGTTTCCACAGTACTTTACTAGTTTTAGTTTAATTTTAATGTATTAATAATATTATATACAAATATAATTCCGAAATTATGAATTTAAAAACCGGACTGAACCTAAATTTTTTTGAAATTTTAAAAAAATTTCAAACCAAACAGAATCGAATTTGTACGGTTCAGTTCTGTATCATCTTCTTCCTCCTTATAACTGAAAACTATTTAAATATTTCTATTCCGACTAATTTTTAATTAGTTTTTGCAGTACCTAACTATAAAGAACATGATAAAGGAAAAATATTATTGACACAGCTAATAAAAATATATTAATAATAATTAATTTATTAATTATTTAAAATTTTATTTAATTAAAATACATATTATTTAACATATCTTAATCTTTAAAATAAGTTAAATATTAAAATATATAAAATAAAATAATAATTATAATAAGTTACTCGTGCATTATACGGGTTAAAGTGGGAGCTTTTATGATAACGTATATAAATTTGATTAAATCAAAAAAAAAAAATGTTATCAAAAGGTTAAGTATATTTTATCTTATGATATTTAGACTTTATAATTTTTTTAGATCGTAAGTGAAAAGTATAAATAATAACTATTTTATCATTTATATGTAAATGTTTTTCCAATATTTATGTGTTAAAGCGTTATTTCATTAATTTTAAATCATTATTTTCATATTTGTTATTTTGTAAGAAAAAGAAAATATTTATTTCATATTGACTTCATGTTTCTTGATTAATATTTCTTCATTTATAATAGGAATAACAATCAATATATAGTTTCAAAAAAAAAAAAATCAATATATATTATGTAAATAATGTATACGGTACAATGATTGTCCTATATATAGTCCTTTTACTATGATCTCTACAGAGTACAACCGAAGATTATTAACTCCAGCCCAGCAAAATTCGCAAGAAATTCATGCAACCATGCACCAGATTCATTAAACAGTGCAAGACCATTACTTCTCAGAATTAACTCAGGTGGAGCAATGTAAATTATTAATGGATACAGTACCAAATACAAATACAGCAAGGCAGTACTTCCTACTATCCTTGCAATTTATTGACAGAGCGTCTAGACAAGCACAAATATGCATATGGTCAAATAAAACTTGAAATGATCTAAACAAGGAAAGCAAGAATAAACATCACTAGTTTTCTTCAAGAAAGAGGATGTAAACTCTCAAGTTGAGCTCTCTCCCCCCTTTCATCTACAAAAATTGCAAGCTTTATAAATTAGAACTCCCGTGTTAGTCGGATATTCTAATCTCGACTTTTAAAATGTCCTTCACTTGTTCGTAAGCCACAAATGCAATTGCTATTGAAGGGACCACCTAAATAAGATAACATCAAAGTCAAAAATGAGGCTTAGATATATAGCTTGAGCGGTTCGTTCGTGACTAAATCCTAGCATCAATAATACAAACTTTTGGCGACTCACTGACCTTAACAGAGTTGGGGACCAAACCCTTATATAAAGCTCTGAATCCCTCATACTTGACAGTCTTTCTGAAGGCATCAATCATCCCAGTATATTCCAGAGGAGCCTTGCTCCCCCCATCACCAACGATGATGGAAGATGCATCTTTCCATCCTACCATTTGCATCCTTCTCCGAACAACATCAAGAGGATAAGCAACAGTTTGACCAACAGTTCCTGCAGCAGCCCCACAGGCAAGCCTTGTGATAACACCCAAATCAGAACCATCATTAAGTCCAAGCGGGTCAGATTTTATTAACCAATCCTTTAGAGATTCGTAAACAGCAAAGTTGAGGCCCACATACGGAACCTGTATAAAAACAAAGAGAAGATTAAAACCAATTCCATTAGAAGTGCCTTCATTAATTTCCATATATCTTAACAGCGGCATAACAATATCCAATAGATAATGTGACCAGGGCTTTCTCAGAACAGAACACGTAGGAATCTACACAAATCGGACTTACACAAGAATAGCAGTGCACAACGGTACAGAATCTTTTCATTTCCGTTAGAATTTAAATTCATAGATGACTTATTTAGATTAACTTAAAGCTACAATGTTTTTCCATTTCTCCGTATCTTACAGGTACCGAGTCCCATTCGAAACAAGTTTTTGTTCTACAAAGTCCAAAAATAATATAATTGATAATGGCCCTGTTTGTTGGGTTTATTCTCCTCTTATATATAACACCAATTTTCAAGATAAAAACTAAGGCCACAATGTTTTTCTATAAAATTTAAAGCTACAATGTCCTTAAAAAAACCAAAGCTACAAAATTTTCTATTCCCCCACATGTTACTAGAAAGTCCCATTTGAAACTAGTTACTACTCTGCACAGTCCACATAAAGTTGATGGCTTTCTGAACACAAAATTCCTGCCTTGCTACCATTTGTTTTGTGCACCCACTTAGATGTATAAAAAGCACAGGGGCAAACTTAAGAACAGGTATCCTTAAGATGCACAAAATTGAACACATTGGAACTTTACATAGAAAAAAAGTTGAAACTTGAAAGGAGATGTTGACCAATGGAAACAATAGGTCTAAAAAAAGGCATCTTTCTGCAAGAGTCAAATATGTGATACTTTCTTAAAAATACATCTTTTATTTTCCGGAAATAATTGACCGTGGCCGTGAATACTGGATAATGTGAACTAAAAGAATTCTGATGGTGTGAAGTGTAAATAAAAAGCTAGACCTGAATATATTCAGAATTGTGTCTCATTGCAGATAACTAAATTGAAAGCCACAGAACCACCTAATAAAATAAAAGCGGAAACTCTTTGATAGATTACATAAGAAATTATAAATATAATACTTACGACACCAATAACAGAAGGAACCCAGCCCCTATATAGAGCACGTGGGCCTTCCTGACGAAGCACAGTTGACAAAGCATGAAACATTCCTCTGTATTGATAAGGAGAGGCCTCCGTCTGCAAATTTAGTGAAAAGTAAATGAGAATATGAAGCCTGCAGGCACTGGAACAGGATCCCCACAAACTCTGAATATAAAAATCTCCCGACTAAAAAAAACAAAGTGATACCTGTACAGTTAATCTTCCTCGCACCATGTCCAAAGGATAAGTGGCAGACATTGCAATTATTCCAGCACAAGCTCCAGCTCCAAGGCGCAATAAAGGAGTCAGCTGAGCATCCTCTGCCAAAATAAAAATAGATAATTAAGATTTTCTTCATCTAAAACCGTTGGAATTGAAGAACTGAAACAGCTACAACTCTTGAACTACAGCAAAGGGATAACATACTAGCATATTATGATTAAATAGAAAATCTGACGTAAAAATATATTAGCTATCCACAAGTACACAGTTGTTTGTTTATAGGAGTAATCTCATAAATGCCTTGAGAGACAATGATGCTTTGGCCTTATGGTCCTCACGCAGATAGCCGAGCATAGAAAATATTTCAAGTACACTTAATTTTAGTTTAATATGTAGAAACTACTGAATTGCAATAGTAGAGTACAAAAATAAACATACCATTGCCAGTTTGCTGCTGATACAGCCACAAGATACCCCTGTTTCAAGGTAAATTGAAAAAGCAGTGGATGGAGAAACATTAGACATAGAAAATATATAATGAATTTTATTTTTTTAGACAAGATGTGAAAAGTTGCTTGTTAAATAAATCTTAGTCACTGTGAAGAGGCATACCTTGAAGCTTGCTCATAACTGAAGAATTTCACAGCTGAATTTGGAACAATGCGAGCACAATTAGTACCATTGCCTTTGAACAGTCCCTTAAAACCCTCAGTTCTCCATATATATTTTAAACCTTGAAGGGTGCCATTATACTTCATGTTGTGAGGGTTTTGAACCTGCATACCACACAGCTCGCTTAATAAGTAGTCTTTGTATCAGAAAAATCAAAATGTAAGCTTTACCATTTCAATTGAACAGTTGTTGCTAATAGATCAATATGTCGAGAAAAGCAAAAATCCTCGTCTACTGGACTCGTAGTTCAGCATTATCGACACAATTTATTTCGCAACCATGCATAGACTACAATCACAAATTCCATCACGATACAACACACAGATGTAGCCCACAAGTTCAAACTAACTAAAAAATAAATAAGCAAAAAATTTATGTGGTATACTACTATGGGGTTAGAGCCTGGAATCAGGTTAGGATGGTATGTGGTTAAGGTATCCCTTCTAATATCACATGTAGAATGAATCTGTTTAATTTTAAATATTATTATGTTATTGACTAAACTAAATTATTCTATTATATCAAAAAATGCAAATATTTTTTTTATTATTAAAAACATTTATTTGTAAATATAAATATTTTTTTGTCATTATTAATGTTTTTTGGAATGATAAAAAATAAAATTAAAAATGATACTCGTACCACCTTCTAATATTCACCTCCCCCTTTCAAAAAAATCATATCTTGGTGGTTTGAGGTATGGGTATGAGAATAAATAAAATTTCAACCAAAGATGAGGTATAGGTTTAGTTGATTCTATACCCATACCTGATTCATGATACCTACCACCCAACCAAACGACTCCTATATTCTATCATTTTTTTTAACACATAGAAAGGAGTAGAAAAGGTTAAAAATGGAAAATACTTAGCAAACTAAAACAAACATTGTCACAATCATGTAGAAAGGTGGCCAACCTGTAGCAATATTTTCAGTCGTTCCAGAGGAGCTACAGCAGTCCGGGACCTGAAATATATATATAAATAACAATCTGTAATATTTAATAAACTAATGACTTCTATAATTGAATAAGGTTCTGCGTAATCAAGCCGAAGCACATGATATATATATATATATATAGATAATTATCAAGTTTCAACCCTCTCAAAGGCACGGCATGTTTATCAAATGCAAGTTGGACATGGAATTGTGTATCCAGAGGTAGAATTTTCGAGGCACAACATTAGAAAACTAATGTATGTTATTCTACACGACAACATACATGATTAAGTTGCTCATTTTCCATGGAAAAACTATACAAACTTGAAACTACTGCCTTGCAAAAGCCGATTGTTGTCAGACCGATTGAGATGATTCATTAATAATTCAAAAGCAAGCAATGTCATGTACGAGAACTACAATAGTATTTCACCAAGAAAAGAAAGAAAAGGAAAGGCAAACAAGTTAAAGCTAATTTTCACGACCAAACACAATCTTTCACATAACACTAGAAAATATGTTTAAAGCTATTCCTGTTTGGGAAAAAAGAAAAGAAAGAGGAGATACTGAACAAGATTTGTTGTCAAAGAAAGCAAAATGCAGTAGAAGCATTGGTGTGGATCCTGGCATGCACATATATTTCATGACAAGTCCTATTTATACGTGAAAGAAAAATCTAAACTTCAAACGGGATTGCTTGATTCCTGTATCTTGCTAAATAGTTTTAAAAAAAACAGAGAGAGAGAGAAGAAGACGCAGTTTTGATTAAGTTTTAACCTAAAGGCAGGTCTGGAGAGAAACAAACGGCGCTTTAATTATAAAGATTGACAAGACGATGTTATATGTTAGAAAATCGAAATGATAAACTAGTATTGTAATTAAAAAACGACGGGGATTAATGATCCAATTGATAACAAGGCAATGTATGGAGAAGGGGCTTACACGCCGCCGGCAACACCTCCGGCGAGAAGAGACTTGCAGATACTGAGGAGCTCTAAAGAGGGAGGTTTAACAAGCTTAGCTTCCTCGGCCAGATTGACGATGGTGGAGACAGCAGAGTCGTTCCTTTTCACATCCTCTGAAGACATCGAATCGAATGATTAGATATAATATTACTTAAATGATCGGACGGCCGGCCGGTGATTAGTGTTTGACACCAACTAAAACCCCCTTTCCAGACGACGAGAGTTGTTAAAGTTCGTGTAATGCGGCGGCGTCTCCACTCGTTCTACTTGTGCTTGTACTATTAATGCATCTATGTTTTCTAATCTCAACTCCACTAAACTTTTTCATTTCTTGTTTACTTGCAATAATTTTAGACCAACTTGTTTTTTTAAATACTTTCTATTCACCAGGTTTAGCTTAAGGGGATTTGTTATTTAAACAAAACAAATTATAAATAATAAGTCAATTTGATTTATAGGACATTAAATGTGTTTTGATAATTTTATTTATAATTCAATTGAATGTTTGGTAATTTAAATTTATAAATCAAGAAAATAAAATAAAATTATTAAAGTACAAGTAATTTTATTAATAAATAAAATTAATTACATATTAAATTTTTGAAAATATCATAATAAAATACAAATTATTAAAGTCTCGAAAACAACTATTATTTAAAAATTGTGGCTCACTCAACTTCTTTTACCAAATTGTTCTTTTACCAAATTGTACTGCTTCTAATTTATAAGTTAAGAAGTGCTTATTGACCAAACATACCGGTGATCTTTTCAGTTTAGTATTTTATGTCTTAGTTTATACTCCTATTAGTATTTATCTATTTCTCGCATTTTCAATTAATACTCCTTCCAAAATTATGTGTAGTAAGAAATACTTAATTTAATGATTTATATATTTATTTATTATATTAAATAAACTAATGCTTTTAACAAACAAGTTTATAATTTTAAACATTTTATTTTAAGAAAATAGTTTACTTATTACTTTCTATTATTAAAATAAATTTGTGTTTCATTTATTACAACATGCATGCATGTTAGTAGTTGTTAAAATGCATATACAAGTAATTTTATTAATAAATAAAATTAATTACATATTAAATTTTTGAAAATATCATAATAAAATCCAAATTATTAAAGTCTCGAAAAAAACTAACATTTCAAAATTGTGACTCACTCAACTTCTTTTACCAAATTGTACTTATACCAAACATGCCGGTGATCTTTTCAATTTAGTATTTTATGCCTTAGTTTATACTCCTATTAGTATTTATCTATTTCTCGCCTTTTCAATTAATACTCCTTCCAAAATTATGCGGAGTAAGAAATACTTAATTTAATGATTTATATATTTATTTATTATATTAAATAAACTAATGCTTCTAACAAACAAATTTATAATTTTAAACATTTTATTTAAAAAAATAATTTAATTATTACTTTCTATTATTAAAATAAATCTGTGTTTCATTTATTACAGCATACATGCATGTTAGTAGTTGTTAAAATGCATATACAAGTAATTTTATTAATAAATAAAATTAATTACATATTAAATTCTTGAAAATATTATAATAAAATACAAATTATCAAAGCCTAGAAAAAAAAAACTAACATTTCAAAATTGCGACTCACTCAACTTCTTTTACCAAATTGTACTGCTTCTACTTTATAAATTAGAAAGTGCTTATTGACCAAACATGCCGGTGATCTTTTCAATATAGTATTTTATGCCTTGATTTATACTTCTATTAGTATTTATCTATTTCTCACCTTTTCAATTAATACTCTTCCAAAATTATGTGTAGTAAGAAATACTTAATTTAATGATTTATATATTTATTTATTATATTAAATAAACTAATGCTTTTAACAAACAAATTTATAATTTTAAACATTTTATTTTAAAACAAATAGTTTAATTATTACTTTCTATTATTAAAATAAATTTGTGTTTCATTTGTTACAGCATACATGCATGTTAGTAGTTGTTAAAATGCATATATTTGAATGATCAGGCAAAAGCAGGTCCACTTAAAAGTAAAGAAACAGCAACCCTTGGAATCACAGAAGCATTATTCTACTTGAGATAATGATGATAATAATGTTATTATTGTAAATAAAAGGACTTGGCCAGTTCATTAGGCTCTGGGAAGGGGGGGCATAGGTGATAGAACGGCTTGGGCCAGTCCCTCGCCTAATGGGGCGGGCTTATGATTCATTTATTATGATGTATATGAATCAGATTTTCTGAGGGTTACCCTGTAATGAGCATCAATCAAAAAAACCGGCGCCACAGAACACGTTTTTTAATTTTCATGTGATTATGAAAATTTTAAAACAAAAACCAATATTTTCAACTTTTTTATAAATATTTTTCATTTTTACACAAACAGACAAAAAAAAATTGGAACCGAATTTTTATAAAAAAAACCAGAAGTTCGTCTTCCCAAGCAGTCCCTATGATTTTATCTCAATTGTTTATCAACACTTTTTTTCCTAACTATTAATTATATATTTCACAATACTAACATTAATTATATTTATCATTTCCCTATATTACACTTGCCTAAATAAATTTCAATTGAGTTCATAAAAAGTTAAATTTATTTAACAAATTATTTGTATAAATCATCCGAGATCAATGATTTTCTATAACTAAATCCCTTTTATATATTTATAAATCTTTCCTAATCACACTTGTTTTTATAATGTAAGACTATCTTAATTTTATACAGATTTACTTTTTAATCATCATTTAGGCGATATAGTTTATAATTTAGTTATTTGAATTATGATGTGGTTAATTTTTCGATTTTTGTCATACATACATTTGAGAACGTTGAATTTGAAATGGGGTTAAATTTGTAATTTTTGTTTTATGAAATCATTTTTTATTTATTGAAATATTGAATTTTTGTTACGATTATCCTATTAATAGTGACGATTTTTTTATGCATAAAATTCTACACCGATTAAAGCCTCTCATCTAAATAAAAGTAGTTGTTAGTCAACAAAAAAACTCTTGTTTTATTTCCAATTTTTTATAGACAAATTTTTAGATTTAGTGTATATTGAAATCATGCACTAATATGATTTTTAATATTGATATGTATTTAATAGGTCAAATTTTTTATTCTTATTACATGTATATACAAGGTCGGCGAATTTTAATATTAATTATTGTTTATTTTTTGTTTCAGGTAAACTTTTAAATATATATTAAGATTATACACTCATATCATTGTCAAAACTAGATCTAAAATATTGAATTTATAAATATGGGACAATATGTGTTTTGTGTTTATTTAATCATTATAACTTTTAAGAGTGTATATATATATATATATATATATTAAAATTAATTGGATGAAAAAAATTAGTTATAAATATATCTGAAATTATAATTATAAAGAAACGGTGGTGGAAAAAAATAGAAATACATAGACATGGTTAATGAAAAAGGAAAAGGCGGCGAATGAATTTTACAAATATTAAAATGAAGAGAGTGCAGCCGACTTGCACCCATGTATTATCGTACTCATCAATCCCCTCTGCGAGACTCGGCCTCTGTCACTGCAACTAAAAGAATTATTTGTGGATTCAGCTTTCACTCAACTCAACAATTCAAATGTAGATACTATAATTCTCCACAAAGAAAAAGAAAGAGAGAAAGCAAAGAGCAGCCCAGATGCTCGATGTTTTCTTACTTTTATCCAAAAGACAGACCATGGTTTCTACCTCTCTTTATTCTTCTTTTGGACCATATCCTATTTTGTTCGCACATTGCACTGCTTGAATCCACCCCACTGCGTCCAGTCATACTCCCTTTGCCCTTGTTGCTGCAGACAAGTCAGATTCTCTCTCTCTCTCTCTCCCCTTTTAAAAAAAACCAAGAAAAGCATTTTCTTGGCTCAATCAAGTTTCACCCTTTATTTCCAAGTCCCAACTAGTGCATTATTATGCCCTGAATCACCTTTTTGGTGTTTTATTACTCAACATTTTTCTACTAAATTGAAGACTTGGATGTTTAATTTGGTTTGTTGAGCGTGCAATGACGTCTGAAGCTGCACAAGTTAGGTTGGTCCGTTGCCCAAAGTGTGAAAATCTGCTCACTGAGCTCCCTGATTACTCTGTTTATCAGTGTGGTGCTTGTGGCACTATTCTTAGAGGTACCCCCTTCTGTCATTTTCAACATCACGTTTGTTTTTCATGAAATATTGATTGAAATAATGCAAATGCTTTTCTGTCCTCTTTCGTTATCATGTCCTGTGGAGATTTTTCTATTTATTGTTTATTGTATCATGTCTGAGTTTCAATGAATGTGGTAAGTTTATGTGTAAAGTTCACTATTTTATTTCTAATTAATGTGGCAAGTTTCTGGCTTAAAGCTTGGATTGTTATCTGTGATTAATGTGGAAAGTTGTTTGGTTAAAGGCAATATTTTTTAATGTCTAGCTGATGTGGTAAGTTGCTGGGATAAACTTAGTGTGTTTGAATCTCAGAAAGTTTTATTTGTAAAGTTTAGATTTTGTAAATGTTGCTTGTTTTGAATTGGTGGGTTGTGTTGAAAATGGATTTGGGTTTAATTTCATAGCAAGGGAGAAAGATGCAGAGGTAGATACGTTATCAGAGAATTTACAGGAAGAAAGAGCAGGTGGAGGGGGTCTGGAGAAATTTTCAGACTCAATAGAGAATTCTGAATATGTTGAGAAACCTGTGATCAATTCGAGTAATGATGTCAGCTCAAGCGGTACTTCTACTAATACATTCGAGAGAAAGGAAATTATTGTTGATAGGGCTGAGAAATATAGGAATAGCTCAATGACTAATAGGGATAAAAAGGTTGTTGAGGAAGATGAGGAGACGAATCCCTGGATCGGGAAAGCTAGTGATTTTAGAGGTTCTGGGCATTTATCAGACTGGAGAGCATGCGGTGAGACGGAACGGTTCCATAGCAACCAAAGGGCTGATGCTGCAGGTTTGAGGTATTCAACTTCAAAGTACTCAGAAAAGATTACTGCAAATCACCAGTTTGGATCTAATATTGATTATGATGTAATAGCCAAACGGATGAAGAATCAGATTGACGTCGATGAATTGAAGAAGGTCGAGCATCTTGAGCAAGATCGCACCGAGCTTTTAAGAAAGTTGGATGAGCTAAGGGACCAACTTAGTAGGACTAAAATAGTGGAGAATCCCAAAGAAAAGGTTCCATTAAGTGGGAGGGCTGTTCGTCAGGATCCTTACACTCGTTCAGATAATTGGTTCCCTGACGGGTCTTTTGGGCAGAAAAAGACATCATTGCAATATTCAATCCCTGATAAGAATGTGGCAGGACCTTCTTATATCAGTCATTATGCTGAGCCATCTCCATTTACAAATAGTCGTGAAATGGCTATGCAAAGCTTTTATACTCCTATGCATACACCGAGTCAACTGCCAGGTTTTGAGGACCCTTTTAGGTCTCAGATGCTTCGCGCACTTACTAACCAAGCACCTCATAATTTACAACAGC
Source organism: Daucus carota subsp. sativus (assembly GCF_001625215.2). NCBI lineage: Eukaryota > Viridiplantae > Streptophyta > Magnoliopsida > Apiales > Apiaceae > Daucus > Daucus carota. The sequence continues at coordinate 58,962,478 of NC_030382.2, forward strand.
CAGCTCATCAGTATTTTCCTGGACGGTATATAAGTAATGATATGGCGGAATTAGATATGATTGAACCGTATACACATAACATAGACCCTCATCCTTCATCTTGCTTTTGTTTGCATTGCTACAACAAATATCCACATGTTCTTCAACCAAACCCACCTTCTATCTCCTGTCATAGAAAGTTTGCTGATGTTCCAAACAATCTGATGTTCTACCATCCTGAACATTCTGGTGCTGGTTTTGGTCCCCCGGATTTTAATTCACGATTTGCTTCACATGATTTTCATAATCCACATCAGAATGCAAGATTGGCTAATGATCCGAACTTTAACGGGGGTATTAATCGTCAGCGGCGTCCAAGGGTCGTGCTAGCAAGTGAAGGAAGTCGTTGCCGCCCTGTTGCTGGTGGTGCTCCATTCATCGCATGCTGCAATTGTCTTGAAGTGCTCCAACTTCCAAAGACAATTTTCAAGACAAGGAAAAGTCAAAAGAAATTGAAGTGTGCAGTGTGCTTTAAGGTCATCTTATTAGTAGTATCAGACAATAAACTTGTTTTCACCCATGGCGATGGTGTGAAGAGAGTTCCTGGAAAGGTTGACAATCGCTCTAACATGGTGGCTAAAGAAGATAGTTTAAATTATCAGCAAATGAAGTGGGGTAGCATGGATATGTCCTCAGATGACTATGAGAGCACCGGCAATGATTTTCACTCGATGGATCTAAAACTAACTTCATCAACTGTAGGCCAAGACTTAAGCTCAGATCACTCTGTCGATATGAGGAGCCTTCAATCTACAGTTTCTTGTACTTCTGTGGATGAAGATAGCTCGAATGCTTTAATTGGTATACAGGAAGAAGCCAAGTCTGATGAACATGTACTTAACACTGAAAACCCTCGACCACCCTCCGGTTCACCACTTCAAGTTCATTTTGATTATTCAGGTACATGTAATATGGTCAACCAAGTTGGAAATGAAAACCAAAGTGGCCGGTCAGAGCAGGATAAAATTATAGTCAAGAAGGTTACCTCAAGGCAAAATTCCATGCAAGATGTATCAGTTGCGACTGAATTGGATATATCATCCAGAGAGTATGGTAATACTGGAGTTTCAACAGATTCAGGGAATGCAGGCAGAGAAGGAAACCAGCTGAGAGAAAAGAAAGGGAGTTCATCATTCTTTGCAGGTATCATAAAGAAAAGCTTTAAAGACAAATCTAGATCAAGTCAGAATGTTGAGCAAGAAAGAATTGGTGTTGCAGTTAATGGGCATCCTATCCCAAATCAGTTGGTTAAAAAGGCTGAAAAAGTAGCTGGACCAATCCAACCCGGACAATACTGGTAAGAATATACTTCTACAAAATATAATTGGTTGTTTTTTCTTCTCAGGTGCGTTTATCTTGTTGTGGGCATCCATGCCTATAATTTTAGCAGTTAACATTAAACATATAGTGAATGAAGAAAGAATTTAATGCTTCACTTATTTGGGAAAGAACAAAAATCAAGTCTTTATCATGATTTTTAGTTCTATATAACAGCCTAACAGCATTGAGGAGTAGGTTCGACGATCAAGTCACTTGAATAACATTAATATTGCATTTTAGGCCCTTACATGAATTTAATTTTATATTAATTTTTTTTGATAAAAATGACTTTCACATGGATGAATTGCATCGAAGTATGATACCCGTAAAAATGGAGTTATTTCATCAAGAAATTTTATCATCTGACTAAGAGACATGCAAAGATATCCTCGGAAATTTAGATAATAAAACATTCATGTCTGAAAATAGAACAAATCTGAAAAGATAAAACAAAATATCTTCAAAGTAGTGATTACACTAAAATAATGTAACAAAAAATCTAAATATTAAAAGATTTAACTATAACATTGAAGTACTTATCAAAAAACAATAATAATAATATTGAAGTAATAAATAAAGAAATTTAAACTCAAAAACATATATAAAATAGACAAGCCAACAAAATGGTGCTTGAATACGCGGTCAGTTATGGCCATCCATAAATGGTACAAAATAGCCATCAATTAAAGTAGATTTATGACATTTTCAACTAATTTCCATTTTTACGGAGAAAGTAGCAATTTTAATGTAATAAAGAAAGAATTTTAATTAAGGAAAAACTAAATCATTTATACTAGATCCTTTAGACAATCTAATTAGGATACGTGGTCTTTGGGTTTACTTTCTGTTTTCTTGGGCTTTCCAGCATCAGTTTTATTACTCTAACCCTCTAATATTATACAGCTATGCTGAATATTGAAGTTGAGGCGTATTTACTTAACAAGTTTATGTTTCATTGCCAGATTCACAATCTGCTCAGTATTTTCCTTGTAACAGTTCTTTTTATATAACACTTGAGACCAATCTTACCAAACCATAATACTGAGGGTCCTCCTTTTCCTCTTGGCACCAGGTATGATTCCCGAGCTGGATTTTGGGGTTTGATTGGCGGACCTTGTCTTGGCATAATCCCTGTAAGATTTAAATGCATTATTGATCCACATCGATGGTAGCACTTATACGACTGAATTCTAAACTTAAACTTGGTTATATTATTGGCAGCCAAATATTGAAGAGTTTAGCTATCCTATACCAGAGGATTGTGCTGGTGGAAATACTGGTGTGTATGTAAATGGAAGAGAGCTTCACCAGAAAGATCTTATTTTGCTCGGAAATAGAGGGCTCCCAACTGAAAGAGATAGATCATATATCATTGAGATGTCCGGTAGAGTCTTGGATGAAGACTCTGGTGAAGAGCTAGATAGCCTAGGCAAACTTGCCCCGACGTAAGTTCTAAATCAGTATATAAAATATATTTTTTCTTGTTCGTTAAATTTTGATACGGCAACTAAGTTTTGCTGTTGGACAATGATAAATCATTAATGAGTCTCATTCAGTACAAGAAGTTAGAAGTATACAAGTGAATTTTGGAAAACAAGGGTCAATCATTTCATTATCAAAAGATCCATACTTACTTTCTTTCGCCTTTGTTCCTAATTTAAACCATCAGTATATCCATTAAGCTCCCGACGAAAAGTTCATACGTCGATCAATGGAGTAATGGTTGTTAAAATAAAATTTAGGACTGTTCTCCAATATCTAAACTGCCTTGGTCCTTAGTTCGGTTAAAATTTGTTTTTTTTAGTCAGTTCTTCATGTCTCAACTTTTGTCGTTATCCTATCCAAACCGCACATACACAGTATATCCCACTTGCAGAGCAAGGTCTGGAGAGCGTAAGATGTACACAGAGCTTTGCTGTTTTCTCAGCGACCCCTGACTTTATAATATCAAAAGCAGTGCAAACAGCAATACGCAGTAGCAGTAATAAGATCAATATAGTCAAAGAACAAGTGTCGTTTTTCTCTTCTAATAAATCTCAATGAACATTGTTGTTATTTCTATAATTACTACCAATATTTTACATGAGACCACATACGATATGGACCACACATTACTGTATTCATACATTTTTTTTACAGAGTGGAAAAGTTGAAACATGGATTTGGCATGAAACCACCAAGAACAACTGCTTGAGTTCCGGGCTTTTCAACCTAGGCAGCTCACCAACTTTGAAGTTTTGAAACTCACCATTCTCGAATTGAACAGTAAGATGCCATAGTCCAGGTACACCACCTACTTTGAGATTGTCGAGGAAGATATTACTTAGTTTTTCTCCAAATGGGATGGACCTGTTTCTGAAACATTCCAATTTCTTTACTGTATTAATTTGTTAGACAAGACCAGTAGAAATTTTTTATGTGTGGCTTATGATGTGTTTGTAAATGCAAGGCTTGTAGATCCTATCCATTAATATAAGTAGAGTTTGTAACTTTATCTCTGTATTAAGAAAATGCATATTGATTTTTTCATAATTTTGTTTTATTTATTTATTTGTTTATTTACTCAGTTGCTTAGTTTGCAAATTGCAGTTTTAGTTTCAAATTGTATAAAATCTAAGTTTCAGACTCTAATAGTTGCTTCTGAATTTGATAAATTTTGTAGGAATGGAAGTTGCTTCATAGTTTGATAGGATTTTGTAGATATGATTTATATACATGTCTAATATGTATTTGTATAGTTAATTATTTGGAACAGGGGGACAAGGAAATGTGTTGTTATCAAGTATTAGTATAAAATCCCCAAGCCAATAGAAGTTATGGGAGGAGTACACAACAGCCAATTCATGACACTTAAGTCCAGTTTTTCGTAGTCTTGTCATCATTCCTGTATTTTTCTGGAAACTCTCGTGGCCTTCATATATTAAATACAAGTTGAACCTCTATTAAGTAATAATCGATAAAGTAATATTCTCACTAAAGTAATATTTTTTTCTAGTCCCAACATAAGGAAAATAGTGTATTGTTACTCTCAATAAAGTAATAAACTCGATAAAGTAATTTTTTTCGCTGGTCCCAACGTTATTACTTTAAAGAGGTTTCACTGTACATGATAATACTTCCCTTAATTATATCCATCTATTTTTTTTTCTTGAGGATTTCTGGGGTAAAAAAAATTGTAGGAAGTTGCAAGTTCTCTGTTTCCTTTCCTTTTGTTTTCCTCTGCTTCTGTTGTGCAGTGTGCTCTAATTTCTTGCTCTTCAGTAATTGTGGAAATGAGAGTATGAGACTCGGGAGATATATAAATTTCAAAAATAATTGCAACAATGTTGATCGTTGCAACCTTCTTTCATTACTGTAGAAAGATAATTATATGGTTGTTGCATTCCCAGTTTGTTTTTCTCGTGGTATTGTGTGTTGCACTTGCCTGTAATCGGCTAATCGCCCAATTTTACCCAGATATCCCTTGTTTGGAGTCTGAAACTGACTTTCATGTAAACAAAAACTTTCCCTGTGGCTGTTGCCAGAATTTAGATATTTTCGTGTTGTTAATGACAACCAATACAACTCTGGTACAAATAATAATCAAGCTTGTCAAAATAGTAGATATATTTCAGTATTTCATTCATGTTCATACTTTGCATGCAGCAATATAGGTGGTAACTATAACTTCAATAGTGCAGCTTTTTTGGCTTGTCACTCAAACTTTTTCATTTAATTTTGTGCGACTAAATCAGAAAGACATTGTTTTATAAACATGACCATGTCAAATCATTACTTGTTCTCATGGAGCGCGAGCCTCAGTATATTATTAATGTGTATTTATATATATTTTAGCTAAACCAAGCTAGAACTTACAGTCAAGATAAGGTATTAAGGTGTCAGTAATTCTTAATCTGTACCTCGGGAAACGCACATAGAAAAGTATAGTTAGAGACTCTGAAGGGCTCCTTCAAATTACTAACCACCCGGAACAAAATCTTTACAAAACTAACCACCTTTTTTTTCACTTCACAAAACTAACCACCCTAATTCATAATCATCCAGGGGCGAACACCACACAAAATATTTTTGCAGGAAGCCCCTCCCAGGGGCGAACAACAAAGAATTTTCCTTATATGTTCGCCCCCCCCACGGGCGAACATAGTAGGGAAATTTTTTGTTCGTTTGCTCAAAAATTCTTCACTTTTCAGTTCGTTTATTTAATTTATAAAAAATTCAAAAAAAGGGAAAATTGTGATAATTTATATTATTATATTTTATAATATTATATTATATAATGATATAATATTACAAAATTATTTTATATTAAAATATAATATTTTAATATTTAAGTTCATATTTAAGCTCATAAAAGATAAATAATATTGTTATTGTTTTATTTTTGTTAATCCGAAAACGTCATGTAATATCTTGTCCCGAATGCATTTGATCAAACACAGCACTTTTATTCATAGAAGATATTAAAACAACGATAACACGACTTAAATTGAAAAGCAGAAAACAATTACGACGAAACTACAGACCACTTAATCGTCCTCGGACGACATTACACTATCAGAATAATAATCCGGAGTGGTGACCAATGCAAGGTATTGTTGTTCCTTAAACCGGTCCCCTTCTTCCCGAAACATCCTAGCATCATCGTATAGACTCTGACGATGCAGTCGCAGATTCATGCGATTCTCCTCTTCTCTCGCTCTGAAGAGGGCGGCCTCCAGCTGCTGCGGCGTTTCTCGAGGCATAGTACGAGCCCTTTGTTTAGGAATCGGAATCCCAGCTAGTGCACAACGTTCCATGCACACTTCATGCCTACGCACACGCCACTCCCACTCATTCAACATGGTGGTAATCGACTGAGGGGAGTATCGTAAATTAGGGTTTAAAGAGTAGGTAAAGTCATCATCACACCACCATTTTCTACCCATGGCAACAAACAGATCACCTGGTGTGTAACTCATGATTTATGATGAACTATATCTTGTGTGAGGTCTATGGTTGTGTGTGCATTGTGCATATTGTATGTGAACCTATTTATAGGCATAGCATAACATTGCAACGAAATAATGCTGATATTCACATGATCAACAGTTGTATCCCATAATGCTGATATTCACATGATCAACAGTAGTATCTCATAATGCAGAGGTTCACATGATGAACAGTATGTCATAAAGTAAAGGTTCTGCAGAAAGTAAGGCTGCATTAGACTTAAAGCCAAAGGACTTGTAAAATCCAAAATTATTATCAGATCCGGAAAGATTTTTAGCCACTTGTAAATGCATTATTTTGAAGGGGAATAACTGCATCCTTCAATAACATATCAAACTGCAAGGACTTGTCATATCAAACTTTAATTATGAGTTGTCTACTCACCCCTTTAAATTGCAGCTACTGTTCTACTGCATTACAAGTTTGACTCAAGAAGATACAAGAACTGCAGAGACTTGTCATTTCAAATATTTTAATTATTTTAATCAAATGTAATTTTATTTTCACTTTATGTAATGCTTGTGTTTCCTTTAATTTTATGTAATGCTTGTGTTCTTTTAATTTTATGTAATGCTTGTGTTTCCTTTAAATTACACATCCCTCAGTTTATGTAATGCTTGGATTAACAATAATAAAAAATAAGCACTAAAATATGTCGTTTTTTCGGTAATATGAATAATTTTGTTTAGGTTAATATAAATAGATATTGCTCATATCATTATGATTTGGAAAAATAAAAACTGCAAATAAAAGTACATTTGATAAGTTCGAGGTCTTTAATATTCTCAATCCTGAGTTATGTCGACATAATAGTCGGAATCATAATCTTCATCATCATCTTCAGCATCAGCGGCCACCGAGGTATGCTTTTCATTGCAATCATAAAGAAAATTTGGCACATCTCCCCATACTTCCCAAAATTCAGCTTCTTCACGTGCATCAAGTTTCTTCTGCAGTGCATCACATTCTTTCGTAATTCCAGCCATGTATCGATTGTAGCGAGCATCAGAAAATGGGATACCCAACCGACGAAGTCTGTCAAAATAAAGTTGTTGAACTTCAGGATAACGTTCGGACTCGTCTAATACCTCCTGATATGTCGGCACCCAATCTTTGCCCTTTCTTATTCTCCTAGTAGTAAACTTGCGGCAAGAGTTGTTGAATTTCATCTGGGCCAGCTCTCGAGCGTGCTCTTCGGCCTGGCGACGTTTCTCCTGTAAGATCTCCTCTTTAAGGCTCATTGGAGCCCCCCCTGGATGCTGATTCGTCGCCATCCGTCCCATTGGTGGGCGACGCTTTTGTTGCACGACCGGTTGTTGGTTGTTCTGGTTGCTGCGCATTCCTCCCAACAATAGCTCCGGTTGTCTTCTCTCTTGTTTTTTTAGGCGTTTTTCATACCCGGGGGTCATTGGTGCCTTGCCCTTATCCATTTTGGGGTGATTGAAGTGATTAAAAGAAGAAGTGTTGCAATGACAAACAATAAAATGAGTGAAGTGTATGTGTTGAATGTATGGGGGAGAACATATTTATAGGACAGCTCCACATTGAATTATTGTTGTAATATTATGTATATTCAAAAGTAGTTGCAGTTATGACATAATTCAAAATTTGTATTATGGCAACTCCCTGCACTGCTCTTCTTGCATGTTTAAAATTTCGAAATGACAAGTCTCTGCTGCATTTTTGTCTAGGGTATCTTAAAATTTTCTTCAGCTTTCTTTTGCAGGTACTTTATACAAAGCATGCATATTACTGTAGAGTTGGAGTGTGTTGTCAAGCTATCATGTCATGCTTATTGCTGTACACATGTGAACCATGTCTTTTTGCAGAACCTCTTGTATCTTTTTCAGTCAAACTTGTAATTCATTGATTCCCCTTGAAAATAATGCATTACTAGTGACCTCCAGCTTTTCTTTTTGCAGAACCTTTAATTTATGCCCTACTGTTGATCATGTGAACCTCTGCATTATAAGATACGACTGTTCTCATTAGAAAAATTTGTATCAAAAATATTACTCTATCGTTAGTGGAAATTTTGAAAATATTATATATTGAGTTTCACACATTTTTTATGAATGGTATTACATCCAAAATGAAAGATTCCGAGCCCTACTATTTTTGGTAATATTTATTTTTAATTTTTTAATTGTTTTATTTGATTTAAATAAAAATAAATAGGAGAAGTTTTTATTCCGTTTATTTATCCCGTTTATTTATTGCTTTAACACCATAAGCAATAAGTTTATGTAAATGCTTCTGTTTCGTACGAGTGCTTGAAACCCCTTTTATCAAAGGAGCAATTATAACTCCTCCTGCTCATGCACAGTATACGTATAGTCACCTCCTATGCATTATTACACTTGTGAAGCACCAATTATTCAACTAGCTAGCCTACTATTCATGCACAGTATGTTTCTCTTTATATGTTGCAGCTCTCCATGCACCAATTACTAAGATTTTTTGCCTAACATTAATTCCTTGGCCAGTTGCCTTATAAATTGAACTCAATTTCAACATTTCAACTACGAAAATACATCGAAAACAATATTTCTTTCATTACTTCAACTGCACCAAGATGGAAAAGGGTAAAAGGCCAATGTCCCCCGGATACGAAAAACGCCTGCAACGGCAACAACAGAGAAGACAACAACCGGAGCTATTGTTGGGAGGGATGCGCAGCAACCTAAACAACCAACGACCTGCATTAGCTCCTAAAAGCAAACCACCACAGACGTTGGAGATCAAGCGGGATCATGCGTACTATTTGCAACGTAAGTTTTCTACTAGGAGAGCTCGAAACGGCAAAGATTGGGTGCCGACAGAGCAGGAGGTTGAGGATGAGGGCAGACGTTATCCTGAAGTTGATAAACTTTTAGAAGACAGACTTCGTCCGTTGGGTGTTGCATTTTCTGATGATCGCTACAATCGATACATGGCTGGAATTGAGCAAGAATGCGATGCATTGCAGGCTAAACTTGATGCACGTGATGAAGCTGATTATTGGGCAATTTGGGGAGATGTTGACGCTGAGGACGATGATGATGAAACCGAAGAATATGGTTCCGACTATATTGTGGACATCACCAAGGATTGAGAACTTATGTCATGTTCTCATTTGAAAACAATATGTAATTTTCTTTAAGTTTATGTAAATTCAGTTTATGTAATGCTTTTGTTTCGTTTAAGTTTATGTAATGCTTCTGTTTCCTTTAAGTTTATTTATGGGATAAATATCACGTTGGTGACTCGTTTCGTCCAAATGTATCAATTGAGTGACTCATTTCCAAATTGACTCAAATTGAGTGAAGTGTATGTGTTGAATGTATGGGGGAGAACATATTTATAGGACAGCTCCACATTGAATTATTGTTGTAATATTATGTATATTCAAAAGTAGTTGCAGTTATGACATAATTCAAAATTTGTATTATGGCAACTCCCTGCACTGCTCTTCTTGCATGTTTAAAATTTCGAAATGACAAGTCTCTGCTGCATTTTTGTCTAGGGTATCTTGAAATTTTCTTCAGCTTTCTTTTGCAGGTATTTTACACAAAGCATGCATATTACTGTAGAGTTGGAGTGTGTTGTCAAGCTATCATGTCATGCTTATTGCTGTACACATGTGAACCATGTCTTTTTGCAGAACCTCTTGTATCTTTTTCAGTCAAACTTGTAATGCATGCACAGAAGAACAGTAACTGCAATTTAAAGGGGCGAGTAGACTACTCATATTTAAAGTTTGATATGACAAGTCCTTGCAGTTTGATATGTTATTGAAGGATTCATTGATTCCCCTTGAAAATAATGCATTACTAGTGAACTGCAGCTTTTCTTTTTGCAGAACCTTTAATTTATGCCCTACTGTTGATCATGTGAACCTCTGCATTATCAGATACGACTGTTCTCATTAGAAAAATATTTGCTAATATTTTAAGATTTTTAAAATTTTATCAACTATTTATTTTTAATTTTTTGATTGTTTTTTTTGATTTAAATAAAAATAAATAGGAGAAGTTTTTATTCCGTTTATTTATCCCGTTTATTTATTGCTTTAACACCATAAGCAATAAGTTTATGTAAATGCTTCTGTTTCGTACGAGTGCTTGAAACCCCTTTTATCAAAGGAGCAATTATAACTCCTCCTGCTCATGCACAGTATACGTATAGTCACCTCCTATGCATTATTACACTTGTGAAGCACCAATTATTCAACTAGCTAGCCTACTATTCATGCACAGTATGTTTCTCTTTATATGTTGCAGCTCTCCATGCATATTGAATCACATCTAAACACAGCAAACCCAGTTTGAAACTCTTCAAAAATTAGAGAAGCACACAAACACCCAAAAACACACAACCACAAAAATGGCAAGCTACGTAAACGTGAACATCTTCTGGGGCGGTGAAATCGTGAAGCAAGATAACGATGTTATCTATACGGCTGATCCAAAAGAGATGAGGTTTATCGAATTCGGCACTACATTGGAAGAGTTACACGATATTGTGTATGAGGTTATGAACATAAGTAGGCATCACTGGAATTTGAAACTCAGTTTCAAATATCCTAGACTTGGTGTCGGTAACCTCGTAACAGGATATTTTGTAAAGTCCATTAGGTCGGACGACGATGTGAGGAGGATGCTAAGCATCCCCGGACGATTTTTGTATGGGATGGGAGACGTATGGATGTTTGTTGAAGCTGAGAGTGTTGCTCAGCAAAGCCAACCCTATCAAGCCCCATGGACCCAACAATCTGGGCAGTCGCATACATTTCTTGATAGCCAACAATATGATGGGAACTATGCAAGAAACTGTGGTGGGGGTTACGGTGGCGACTATGGAGGAAGCGAGTTGGGGTCTATGGCCGGATGGTCAAATAGCGTATTCCAAAGTGGCTACAACTACGGGACCGTAGGGCATACAGAAGTTGCTGAGGAGGACATACAATTGTCGCAGCCTCGTCAAACGCGAGACAGAAGTGCAGCTGTGAATCTTGCACTTCACGGGGACGAAGAAGATGAAGAAAATGCCACGGAAAGAGCATTAACTACAAGTGACGATTCGGATTGGAATCTGTCAGACGAAGAGGTTGAGGAAGAATCTGAAGACTTTTCAGAAGCCGACTCGGATGAAGTCCGAGAGGGGAATACCTCGTTGCAGACGCGCGATATGTCTGTTTATGTACCAAGGGCTGCATGGTTTGGATCTCAGCAGTACGAGACTGAGATAGTGTCCAATGTGGACACTATCATGTCCCACGGGTTCAATCCATCCGTTGATGAGTTAGGCGTCGGAGCCATGTTTCGTAACAAAGAGGTTCTAATCTCGGCGGTTAAGGAGGCACATATTAAAATGAATCGGAACTTTGTTGTGCAAAAAAGCACTACGCAAAAATACAAAGTCAAGTGTACAGTCTATGATTGTAAGTGGAAGTTAAGGGCGGCGAAGAAAAAGCAGCACGGTATGTTTGAAATCACAGAATGTCCTGAGACACACACGTGCTTGTTGGATAGGCCGACACAGGATCATAAGAAGATTTCAGCAAAAATGATAGGGTCATTGGTTGCTCCACACGTAAGTCGCACAACCTATTGTCTCTTATTGACACTGATTTTTTGTCCTTTTGATTGTTAATACTTGTTCGTTTCAACAGATTTCACAAACCCCAAATCTTAGGGTAACAAACATTATAACAATGGTGAACGATGAGTTCCAGCACATTGTTAGTTACAGCAAAGCGTGGAGGGGGAAGATGGCTGCAATGGAGACCCTTTATGGCAATTGGCAGACTACCTATAATGAGTTACCACGGTTCCTCTCTGTCATGGCAAGTACAAATCCAGGGAGCGTAATGGAGATTGATGCAGTTCCACATCAAACTGAGATTGGCAAATCTGTATTTGTTCGCGCATTCTGGTGTCTGAAGGCGATCATTGATGGCTGGCAGCACGCTCGCCCAGTCATTTCAATTGATGGTACATTCCTCAAGGGAAAGTACAATGGAAAGTTGCTGGTTGCGGTGGGAGTGGACGCTAACAACCACCAATATCCAATCTGTTTTGCCCTCGTGGATGAGGAGACTACGGAGAACTGGTCCTGGTTCCTACGTCTTCTACGAATACATGTATGCCGAGAGAGACTTGGCGTTTGTATTATATCGGACCGTGCCCCCGGGATCCTCGCTGCAGTGAATGATGAGCGCAACGGCTTCACTGAACCTTTTGGTGTTCACAGATACTGCCTCCACCATGTGAGGAGCAACTTCTCCAAACATCACCCGGGAAATGACTTGAAGATGTTCATGTGGCTAGCAGGCCGAACACCACAAATAAGAAAGCACGAGGCTTACATGAAACATATTGCCCGCATTTCTCCCCAAGCGGTGACATATTTGCGGGAGATAAATCCTGCCTTGTGGACCATCTGTCATGACACAGGCCACGCTCGTTACGGCCAGGCCACTACCAACGTGACGGAGAGTTTCAATGGCAACATTCGACAAGCTCGCTTCCTACCGGTCACCGCAATGATGGAATTCCTCTTTTACAAAACTGTAAGGACGGTGAACAAGGAGAGAAACGCTGCTCTAGAAAGCATGCAAGAAGGTCATGAACTCTGCCTGCGAGCTAGGAGAATGTTGGAAACCAATACTGAGAGGGCTAACGCCCACCACGTTGAAACATTTAACCGGCAAAGTGGTTTATTCTCCGTAAAGACGCGTAGGTACAGGTTGAAAGGTGTGGAAAAGGGCGGAAACACACAAGTCGTGGACATCAGAAGGGGTACTTGCACGTGCGGGAAATGGGCCTGTCATCGCCTTCCATGTTCTCATCTGATTGCTGGGTGTAATCGTAATTCCATAAACTGGAAACAGTGGATCGGCCCTTACCACTACACTCCCGTTTTGCAAAATATGTGGGAGCCTATGATATATCCGTTACCAGCAACCGGCTATTGGGATGTGCAACTCCCATTAGCATGGCAAAGGTATGGAACCGTGGTGCCGAACGAGGCCATGCGAAAGAGAAGAGCAAAGCGAGGCCAAAGGGGGCAGTCGGTGAGAATACGGACCGAGATGGACGGTTCCCGAACGGGACACAAATGTAGTCGGTGCAAGCAAGAAGGTCATACGAAGCGGAACAAGAAGTGCCCCATGTACAATGCATAATACATTGTACACATATTAGATGTTACTATGTATTATTTTGCCTCAGTGACTTAGTAAGGCAAGAAAAAGTCTTGTAACATTTGTAGTTGATTTAATGAATTTTCCCGGCTTTAAACATTTAAATCGCATTATATTATAGTTCCCAATTTTCCAACCAAATATGACTTTTATTACCAGTTTATGGGTTCGAAAAATCATAATTTGGAGTGCTTTCACCCCCAATTTTGTTGGTTAACAAAAATCAACGTAAACAAGTGTAGTTTTGTAATCATGTTTTGGAACATAATTTGATCGTTTTTTAATAGAATAAGGGCATTTTTTGAAATTCTTGAAAATGCAAAGAACCACCATTTTCCACGAATATATTGATTTTTCAGACCACTTTCACGAGTCAAAAAAACATATTTTCGGATACCATTTCTTCATGAAATTTTTTCCTACCATAGTCTTCACACCCTATTTGGATGGGAAGCAAAAAATTTCATCAAAAAATATAGGGAAGGGAGTTTTATAAATGCGTCAAAACGCCAAAAAATAAGCTAATTTGAGTCGAAAAATGACTTTTATGACCATTTTCTGGGGTCGAAAAATCAAGTGTAGTTTTGTAATCATGTTTTGGAACATAATTTGATCGTTTTTTAATAGAATAAGGGCATTTTTTGAAATTCTTGAAAATGCAAAGAACCACCATTTTCCACGAATATATTGATTTTTCAGACCACTTTCACGAGTCAAAAAAACATATTTTCGGATACCATTTCTTCATGAAATTTTTTCCTACCATAGTCTTCACACCCTATTTGGATGGGAAGCAAAAAATTTCATCAAAAAATATAGGGAAGGGAGTTTTGTAAATGCGTCGAAACGCCAAAAAATAAGCTAATTTGAGTCGAAAAATGACTTTTATGACCATTTTCTGGGGTCGAAAAATCAAGTGTAGTTTTGTAATCATGTTTTGGAACATAATTTGATCGTTTTTTAATAGAATAAGGGCATTTTTTGAAATTCTTGAAAATGCAAAGAACTACCATTTTCCACGAATATATTGATTTTTCAGACCACTTTCACGAGTCAAAAAAACATATTTTCGGATACCATTTCTTCATGAAATTTTTTCCTACCATAGTCTTCACACCCTATTTGGATGGGAAGCAAAAAATTTCATCAAAAAATATAGGGAAGGGAGTTTTGTAAATGCGTCGAAACGCCAAAAAATAAGCTAATTTGAGTCGAAAAATGACTTTTATGACCATTTTCTTGGGTCGAAAAATCAAGTGTAGTTTTGTAATCATGTTTTGGAACATAATTTGATCGTTTTTTAATAGAATAAGGGCATTTTTTGAAATTCTTGAAAATGCAAAGAACTACCATTTTCCACGAATATATTGATTTTTCAGACCACTTTCACGAGTCAAAAAAACATATTTTCGGATACCATTTCTTCATGAAATTTTTTCCTACCATAGTCTTCACACCCTATTTGGATGGGAAGCAAAAAATTTCATCAAAAAATATAGGGAAGGGAGTTTTGTAAATGCGTCGAAACGCCAAAAAATAAGCTAATTTGAGTCGAAAAATGACTTTTATGACCATTTTCTTGGGTCGAAAAATCAAGTGTAGTTTTGTAATCATGTTTTGGAACATAATTTGATCGTTTTTTAATAGAATAAGGGCATTTTTTGAAATTCTTGAAAATGCAAAGAACTACCATTTTCCACGAATAT
Organism: Daucus carota subsp. sativus; assembly: GCF_001625215.2. Lineage (NCBI taxonomy): Eukaryota > Viridiplantae > Streptophyta > Magnoliopsida > Apiales > Apiaceae > Daucus > Daucus carota. The sequence goes on from NC_030382.2 coordinate 58,977,718, forward strand.
ATTGATTTTTCAGACCACTTTCACGAGTAAAAAAAACATATTTTCGGATACCATTTCTTCATGAAATTTTTTCCTACCATAGTCTTCACACCCTATTTGGATGGGAAGCAAAAAATTTCATCAAAAAATATAGGGAAGGGAGTTTTGTAAATGCGTCAAAACGCCAAAAAATAAGCTAATTTGAGTCGAAAAATGACTTTTATGACCATTTTCTGGGGTCGAAAAATCAAGTGTAGTTTTGTAATCATGTTTTGGAACATAATTTGATCGTTTTTTAATAGAATAAGGGCATTTTTTGAAATTCTTGAAAATGCAAAGAACTACCATTTTCCACGAATATATTGATTTTTCAGACCACTTTCACGAGTCAAAAAAACATATTTTCGGATACCATTTCTTCATGAAATTTTTTCCTACCATAGTCTTCACACCCTATTTGGATGGGAAGCAAAAAATTTCATCAAAAAATATAGGGAAGGGAGTTTTGTAAATGCGTCAAAACGCCAAAAAATAAGCTAATTTGAGTCGAAAAATGACTTTTATGACCATTTTCTGGGGTCGAAAATTCATAATTTGAAAGAAGCTAATTAGTTATGTTCGCCCGAAGAGAGGGCGAACATATAATGGGTTGTTTTGTAAATATTGAATTGATATTATTTTATTGATTAGTCATCAGTTGAAGTGATAATTGAGTAAATTTGTTTATATATAGTTAGAACTAAGGCCATACACATACTCGAACTTCTCATCTGCTCATACTAAAAACATCTCATGGACAAGCAGAAACAATCTAGAAAGCTTGACGACGGGATGGAAGAATGGAGTTGTACAAAAACGAGAAGACTTGTTTCAATTGCCATGGAAAGGGATGCGGAGAAGATGAAGTTTGCTACGGAGATGCGGTTGTTGGAGTATCGAGAAGCGAGACAGGGCAAACACTGGGTGCCGACTAAGGATGAGACCCATATTGAAGTTCTGCATGGAGTCGGTCGCCCGCTACGTGAATATCACTACAGAAAAGACCGGGATATAAATGATGCCTTCTTGAAAGGAAAGATCACGGATGAGGAAAGGATAGGTTTGCTGAGAGAAAGCTCGGCAGAATACGCTGCAAAAGTAAAAGTCATTGAGAAATCAAATTTTGATGCTTATGCAAAGCAGTTGTAATTTTGTTTTCAAAAGAAATAATAAAGATGCATTTATTCGTACTTATATTTATTGGAATAAAATACAAATGATATTTGTCAATCAGAATCATTGGCACCGGTTGAGTCTTCGTCAGACATGTAGAAATCCGAGTTGTAATTTGGATTTTGAAGCAGTGCACATTCTTCTTCGAAAGACATTTCTCTTCCGCTAGCAGTTGCCGAGTCTCTGGCCAACTGATACATGTACATACGACATCGGCGCAACAACATTCTGTTGTTCTCTTCCCTGATCTGCTCCACTCCTGCAATCACTTTCATTCGATATTCACCCCAACTACCCTGGAACCTATATTCCGGATACATAGCTAACGAGTCACGGGCCGGGAGTTTTGCACCTAGAGCTATAAGATCATTTCTCAACTGGTCGGATTCTTCAAGACGATGAGCCCACTCGCGCCGAACACCAGCGAAATACTCTCTCGGATCGCTATATTTTAAACTCTCGTAATCATCATTTCTTTCTACTAGCAACCACTTTCTACTTGATGAGTACATTGTGGGTGTAATTATAGATTGAAAGTTTGAAGCTGTCTCTATGTGTATAAGTTCAGAATGTGAAAGCAAATATAGAGTTCAAAAGCATTGTAGCCATGTGAATATTTTCAGTGCACAGAGAGATTCGTCCTCTGTAGCCTTTGACTGTAGCCATGTGAATATGTTTGGTGCACAGAGAGTAAATGACTGTAGCCATTTGAATATGTTTTGGACTTTGCAATGATAAAATGGTGCAGAGAGATTCGTCCTCTGTAGCCATGTGAAATTATTGTGGCCTTTTGCAATGATATTGTGGCCTTTTGCACTGTAGCCATGTGAATATGTTTGGTGCACAGAGAGTAAATGACTGTAGCCATTTGAATATGTTTTGGACTTTGCAATGATAAAATGGTGCAGAGAGATTCGTCCTCTGTAGCCATGTGAAATTATTGTGGCCTTTTGCAATGATATTGTGGCCTTTTGCACTGTAGCCATGTGAAATTGTTGTGTTCTGCCCTTTGCACTGTAGCCATGTTAATGGTTCAGTCCACCCATGTGAGTAAAGTGGTGGAGGTGTGTGAAATGCTTCTGGCCATATGAAACTGCATAGATTCCCTTACTGTAACCATGATAAAAGTAAAGTAAATGGCATAGTGGGGGGTGCTGTAGCCATGTGAGGCACTACATTGGCAGAGATTCCTTTATTTTCTTCAGCAATAATGCTGAGTGAACATGTGTATGAAGGGAGCCTACTTAGGAAATTGGGGTTATAAATAGTGGAAAACTTGTTCACACTTTTTAAACAAATCTTAATTACATGGAGCCAATAGGTGAGGTTGTTCAAGGGGATACGTGCTACTGTGAAAGGCTTGCCGTTCATAGTCATTATCGAGGGAAAGGGCCTAATGCTGGAAGAATGATGTCCCGGTGTCCACTATGGCCAAACGGGTGCGGATACATGTTCTGGATCGATGACCCACTTGAGCCGCGTGCTAGTGCAGTGCTTACTGAGATGACTAAGGAGATGAGTGACATGATATGGGATCATTACTTTGCGAAGGAGAGGATTAGAGAGAGGCATGATGAAGAACTTAAATCTGTGAAGGGGAAAAAAATGGGGGAGGGTTGTTCAAAAAAGGGATAAAAGTTGATGTCCTGGCAACGTGCATGTACTGTTGTTTTTCTTATTATGTTAATCAATAATACATTGTCCATGTCCTTTCCTACTTTGCGAACTCATTCTTATATATTAAGTTATTTACATTTTAATATTTTAAAGTGACCTCTATGTAATTTTCGCCTATAAATAAGTTCTCCCTCGTCATCTCACTTTCATCACCAGCTCAAACACATTATATCATTTATGGATTCCGCTGCTGTCGATAAGTGCTACTGTGACAAAGTCCTTGTTAAGAGGGTTTGTCGGGACAACGGTCCCGACGTTGGTAGACGGATGTTGCAATGTCCTGACGGCGCAACTGGTTGTGGTTACTTACTATGGCTAGATGATCGACTAGACAACCGTTCAACTGTGGTCATCAACAAACTTGCTGAGGAAATAAGTGACCTCAAATGGTCGCAGGCAGCGGAAGTGGCAGAAATGGAGACGAAGCATGCCGAAAGAGTAAGAAGAATGAGGAAGACCATGAAAGGTGATGGATCTCGATGGGATGCTGAGGATGTGTGATGTTATTCATGTTATGTGTTTGTCTTCCAATGCTGTTTAACTTATGCACATCTGTCTATCTATCTTTATAACTGTTCCAATTGTTGTTTGCTCGTGTTACGTTTGTAAGTGCCCACTCGTATGTTTTAGTGGCATTTTAAGTGGTATGTTGATGCGTACTATGTTTGTGTGGCTTTGTTAGCAATGACAAACAATAAAATTCATGTTCGCCCCCCAGTCGGGCGAACATACAAGGGCTTGCCTCGTATCACTTGCGTTTACACTCCTCGCTTTTTTAATTACCACAAACTCAATTATCATACTACTTGACTTGCCCATTTGGATCTTGTGACTCACCGTTTTGGATGTTTAACACGCAACTACCTGTTCTATACGCTCGATTATCTGTTTTTTCTATCGTGATTATTTTGCTAGTATTTTAAAAAAAATTGAATTTTTTTTTCAAATTTTATTTAATTGAAAATTTTAATTTATTATTTATAAATTAAATTTTTCCACACCATTTAAAATATATTTAAAAAATTTCTAAATAATTAAAAAGCTCTCGTGCCTTGCACGGCCTATAAGCTACTATTTTAAAAAAAGGTGGTTAGTTTTGTAAAGAAGTTGTTTAGGGTGGTTAGAAATTTGAAGGAGCCTCATTTATTATGTTATGTCATTTGTTATGTTATCATGTAAACGGAAAGTGCTAACATTATAGAACAATATGAGTGAACAAAAAACATAAACATAATAAAAGTACATAAACCGTTCTACCCGAATAAAAGTACATAAAGATAAACATAATGCATTATCAAATGCATAATAAAAGTGCATACACATAAACAAAGTACATACGAGGGGAAGCCAAAAAGCCTACTTCTTCGTATGCCCGAAGAAGTGACTTCCAGTGTGACATCTACGACCCTTCCCCTTCGCAGCTCTAGGTGGCTGCTGTCTCTGCTCATGCTCGGATGGCTCCTCATCGTCAGACTCATCCTCAACCTCCGACGGCTGTGCTGCTGCTCTCGGTGGACGCACAGGTGCGTACGCCCAGGGGCTACTATCCCCCGCAAATGCAGCAAAAGCGGGTAAAGGTGTGGTAAAACCCTGCCCGCTGGTGGACATCATCGGAGTGAACGTGACAGGTGGACTCCCGAATCTGTATGTACTGCTCCAAAAGGACGGGTCCTGGGTGAATGGGGGAGGTGTGTGATCCTCTAAGAATGACATGTCAGGACGATATACATATGACTCTGACAAGTGATCCTGTGACGGACCCTCATCGTCCTGTGCCTCATCATCCCCTAATCTGCTCCTTTGGGGCCATGGAACCCCCTCAGATGTAGAAGGCTGAATGAATGGAGACCAACCACCAGCCTCAAAAGTACCTGCTCCATCATGACCTGCAGAATGTGAGGTGCCTGCAAGGTGTGAGCTACCCACATGGGTGTAGTAAGTGCCCTCTTCGGGCACTACCGGTGTGACTGGTGGTCGTCCCCTACGCCCTGCAGGAGCCCGTGCCCTAGGTCTGGCAGGGGCCTGTTCCGTAGGTCGACGCTGTACACGAGTAACCATATCCTGTAAAATATGGTTTGCCAGACCCAAATCAGGAGCATAAGGGTCAATGGCACGCTGCATAGCGGATAACTGCTCCTCCTGTTTACAAACATGTATATTTAAGTCAGAACAGTGTAGAAAACAAGCGGAGAACATGTATATTTAAGCATGTATATTTAAGCATGTATATTTACCAGTTCCTGTGGCGAGAGCTGTGTTCCCTGGAAGGCACCCTCCTGCTGTGGCCAGTGTAAGGGGTTAATGATGATTCGACGTGTGACCCTGTGGAACCATGGCAGGTATGAGGCAGTGCAACCCTCGCCATGCATAAGTGGAGGAGATGCGAGGGCACGCTCCATGCGCGTATCCCAAAGATCAACAAATGGCTCCCTCGCGTACATCCAATCAACCTGCTCGTTGTAGTGGTCGTGCAGGTCCTGATGATTAGGGTAGGGAGAGGAATATGGTACACCCTGCATAAAACCAAACTGCCTCGTCACCCTGTCCGTGTAGCACCACTCGACGTAGGACATGTACATCATGGGGGCGGGAGCCGTCCAACGCAAGTACACAGTGGCCTCCGGGTGATGCTCTGCAGGTAAATCAGCATATGGCCTCCATCGAAACTGTCGGGGTGTCAACGCATCCAACTCATATTGTGTCATGCGGCTCTGCGCATGCGGCACCTGACAACGCCTAAGTGGCGCCTTCCACCTACAGTGGAAGTTGGCATAAGTGCTCAGAGGTTATACATGCAACAAATATGAATTGAAGTTAATCAACAAAAGGAGTGACAACATACCTCAGCGCCAGCGGGTACTCGAACAAGGGTTGACCCCTGTGCCTAGGCGCTAGTGACGGAAAGCGCTCGTAAATCCACACCTAGCGGCAAGGTTAGTACAAGTGCACATGATGAATAAATAATACAACAATAAAGACGAGAAATAAATATTACTTAATTTTAAATTCGAAATAATTATCTCTAACTATTTTTACAAATCTGATTTTTTTAATTTAAACTAGTAATCTAAACTAAAATTAGCACTACCACTACTAATCAACAACAATCATCACCAACTACTAATCTATTTAATTTAATGGTGTCAAGTTTACTTTTAAATTCGATTTAATTTAATTTCATTAAATTCAATAAAAGCTAAAATTAAATTGATTATATTTAATCTACTCTTAACGTAAATAATACAATAATCATCACCAACTACTAATCTAAACTAAAATTATCACTACCACTACTAATCAACAACAATCATCACCAACTACTAATCTAAACTAAAATTATCACTAACATAAGCTACTACCAAATACCAACTAACAAAACCCATTATAAATTATCAAACAAATTACTAATCAAGTCTAATTTTTAATTCATTCAAAATATGAGATCTACACTAATTTTCCCAATTTTATAATTCGAAAAAATTAGCGGCAAGGTTAGTACAAGTGCACATGATGAATAAATAATGCAACAATAAAGACGAGAAAGAAAGTTGTGGTTGGTTTAGTATTACCTGTACCAATGTGGCGTAGCCACAGAAATCAGTACAGTTAGCCCTGCTAGAAGAACATAGCTTCTGGTATAGGAAGCCAAGAACAGCACTACCCCAGCTATACCGACGCAGCTGGTCCATGTCCCTCATTAACCATAGAAGGTCAAGCTGCACGCGGTTCCCGCTGCTGTGGGGGAACAATGATCCAATAACGCATAGTAGGTGCGCCCGAATATGGTAGGTAAGCTGTACACCATAACCTATATCCTCTGGATCCAACTGCTCCAACCGCTCACAAGACCCGAAGTTATCCACAAGCCATTTGATCTTTAAACCACCTCGGTTAACATCGTCCTTGTCTTCTGGTAATAGCCCAAGAAATTCGCCTACTAGCACGCGCCTTTCCTCCACGCTGGAACTCGCTCCACGGAGGATGAGTGGATCACCCTCAGTGGGTAACCCGAGAATGTGATGCACATCCTCAAGAGTGATAGTGGCCTCTCCGAACGGCAGGTGGAAGGTGTGCGTCTCTCCACGCCATCTCTCGATAAATGCTGTAATCAAACCCCTGTCGTGCTTGAACTGTCCCAGCCTAAATATGCAATCAAATCCTAAATCCCTGATTGCATCCATGATCATCTGATGCGGTCTGTGGGCTCGAACTTGCTTCCAATACTCCCCAAAGTTTGTCCTCAATCTGAAATCAGGGGGTGCCTGAAATAATTGTAGTGCACAAAATATTAGTCCCTGCTCATACAAATGTAAAAAAAATTGCACTAAAGAAGGAGTTTACCTCTATGTTGTCCCACACAACCTGAGACCTGTGCACAGACTGTAATGTCAACAAACTCCCGTCTAAAGGTCCGGGACCAGAACGACCGACATCCATCTGCGAAATTAAATTACAAATATTTGTTATTAAATTTGAAATTGTTTCATTAAATCCAATATTCGAAATAATTTTCATTTTAATTGTAATAATATAACATTGTGCTTTTAATTTTAATTGTAATTATGTCTAACTAATTTTACAAATATGATTTTTTTATTTTATATTATATTTTATATTATATTTTATATTATATTTTATATTACTTAATTTTAAATTCGAAATATTTACCTCTAACTATTTTTAGAAATCTGATTTTTTTTATTTATTGGAATAATATAACATTGTATAATTTAAATTAAAATTAGCACTACCACTACTTAATTTAAACTACTAATCTAAACTAAAATTAGCACTACCACTACTAATCAACAACAATCATCACCAACTACTAATCTATTTAATTTAATGGTGTCAAGTTTACTTTTAAATTCGATTTAATTTAATTTCATTAAATTCAATAAAAGCTAAAATTAAATTGATTATATTTAATCTACTCTTAACGTAAATAATACAATAATCATCACCAACTACTAATCTAAACTAAAATTATCACTACCACTACTAATCAACAACAATCATCACCAACTACTAATCTAAACTAAAATTATCACTAACATAAGCTACTACCAAATACCAACTAACAAAACCCATTATAAATTATCAAACAAATTACTAATCAAGTCTAATTTTTAATTCATTCAAAATATGAGATCTACACTAATTTTCCCAATTTTATAATTCGAAAATATTGTACTATATTTAGGATTTTTTTTATGCAATATTTGTTATTATATTCGAAAATTATTTTAATTAAATCAAAAAATCATAAAAATTCATAATAATTCATAATAATTCATAAAAATTCATAATAATTCGAAAATTAGGATTTTTTTATGCAATATTTTTTTAATTCCAAAATTCGAAATAATTCCAATTTTTAATTCCAAAATTCGAAATAATTCCAATTAAATTCGAAAATGTGAGATTGCTTATTTATTTTCTATTTTTTAACGTAAAACACCCAAATTTAATCTACTAACCTAATTTCTAAATTTAATCTACTAACCTAATTTCTAAAATTAACATAATCTACTAACAAATACCAACTAACAACATTCATTATAAATCATCATACAAAATTACTAATCAAGCAACTAAGAACAATCATTATAAAATTTATAAAAATACATGCATGCAATTTGATGAGATTGAGAATGGTGAAAAAACCTTGAAAATGGGTGAAATTGATTAATTGATCCGGTGAAAGTGGCAAAGCAAGCACCCTTTTTCCGTTTTTCTCTGTCTCGGACCACCCTTTCTGCTATAAATTGAAGCTTGCAAAGTATATTTTTGGAGGAGTCGGCTGAAGAAATCGGCTGAAGAAGTGAAGAAGAAGGAGGCTGGGGCTGTTTTTGTGATGTGGCCGGACACGTGGCCGCCCCTCAATGGGCCGGACACGTCACAGACGTGTAGTAGTGTTCGCCCGAGCCAGGGGCGAACAGTACTGTTCTTGCTTGTGTTGTTCGCCCTCCCATGGGTTTAAAAAGAAAAAATTGTTTCCAAGTATGTTCGCCCGAGATGATATGAATTAGGGTGGTTAGTTTTGTGAAGTGAAAAAAAAGATGGTTAGTTTTGTAAAGAATGTGTTCGGGGTGGTCAGAAATTTGAAGGAGCCGACTCTGAAGGTAGAAACACAGCACTTTTATTGACATATTTCCAGAAACAGATTTATAGAGAGATATCAGCTAATTCTAACCTTCTGTATTACAAACTACAAAGATGTACCTAATAAACTAATTAATGTGGACAAAAAAAGAAATTCCCAGCAGTCTAAAGTTAACTATATTACAGAGAAAATTCTCCTATGTACTAAAGAAAACCCTTGACCAATATGCACAATGAGATATTATTGTCCACTTTCCGTTGTCACTTTTTGTGCAGACAATTTTATCCCTCCCAAAAAATGTAAGTTAGGATCGAGACGCAGATATGGCACTACTTGAAGAATTCAAGAATGTTCAGCGAAATATTATGATCAAAATCCACGGCGTCAAGTGAGAAATCGTAATCACCAATGGGGGGATTGGTGACTGAGTTTGGAGCTGATAGTATTTCAGTGAGATCTGACTCTGAAGTCTGCAGATTTTGAGCAATTTCGAAGTTATTCATGTGGTAGGGGGACAATGACAAATAACTGCATTCTGATGTTTCCGGTGTCATATACGATGAATAAGTGCTGCCCGTGCTTGGCGAAAAAGAAAAAAAAAATGTGCTGCCCGTGAAATTATTTTCCTTCGCTTCGAGATAATCTTTGCCCATGATTTTGTAGGAATGATTTGTATACATGTCAAATACAAAATTGATTAATTATCTTTTCTAACTAAAATTAATATCATTTTTCTATTTCCTAACTAAAAAACAATTTTTTATAAATAATATTGTACAGCATACCAACTATTTTTTTTTAACTAAAACACATTACCTTTTTCAGAATTCTAAGTAAAAAATTGATTTTTTAAAAATAACACATATAACATGCATATTAAAAGATAACCTTTTTATTATTAATCAAGTTAAAACATTTAAAAACTCAATCAGTATAATCAGTTTGTATTCAATTAAATATAAAATATAAACGATAAAATTACAAATATTATAAATGACTCGAGTTATAAGCTAGTACATGTAATGATCGGATGAGATTATTATAAATGAAGGAGAACAATCTAAATCCAATTGATTATTTCACTCTTATTTTTCAATAAATTCAAATCAATCTAATTTAATTAGGTTGAGATCAAATTGGGTGGAATCAAATATCCTCCTGTTCCCTTTGGATTGCACGTGACACGTGGCGGAAGCCCATTGGCCGCTTTATTATCTCTCCTCCCACATCGGCAACTCATCCACTGAAGCAGTGTGAGGTGAGGCCTAAATGTGAAGTAACAAAACATGGTACAAAATAACAATCATTTAGAAACCTCAATCCCAAAATTATTATGCTATGGAGGTCCTCAATGCAGTTGGATTAAGTTCAATATCTTCTGTGCTTTCAAGAAAACCCAAAAAGACCATTTCTTCTTCACTCAAATCACCAAATGTTGTCAACTATAACAAGAATATCACCAAAAACACTGTTAATCGTCTCCTCTGCAAACATTCATCTTCTCATCAAACCCCACTCCTAACTCACCCTATTTTTCACCACTTAAAATCTGCTTCTCTTCCTCTCTCTGCAATCACATTACCCTTCTTTCTAGAATCAAAGGCAAGATATTACAAGCAACCAATCCACAACAATTTCTTGATTCTTTTTCCTACCTGCAACAATTTGACTACTTTTGATGCAACAGGATGCTTTGGCTGCTGGAGGGGAGTTTGGATTGCTAGAAGGAAGATCATTTGCTTTGATTCACCCCATTGTGATGGGAGTTTTGTTTGCCTATACATTATATACTGGTTATTTGGGTTGGCAGTGGCGTCGAGTTCGAACTATTCAGAATGAGATTGGTGAGCTAAAAAAGGAAGTAAAGCCTGTTCCTGTTGCCCCTGATGGTACTCCACCACAGCCTCTTATACCTTCACCTATCGAATCCAAAATTCAGCAGCTCACTGAGGTGACCCTGCTCTTCATTTCTTATATAACTTTTACATATTCAGTCAACCGTGGCCGTGCACATTATTACAGTTTATCTTTTCTTTTTCTTTTTTTTTTTGTTGTCTTGTTTTGTATGTGCAAAATTGTACGTATATGATTGTTCTCAACCAGAACAATACTGACTATTCAATCATCAGCAAACATTAACAAGCATGTATTTAGGAGTGTATGCAGTATTCGTGAACTATTAATGAACAACGCTAATCAATAACTATGATTGTCAAAAGACTGTAATTCTCTGATGAGAGACCAATATAGTGTGGTAATCAATCTTGTAAGCTTCATCATCTAATATCTGAGCCATTTACTTTTACTAAAATTAGGAGCGGAAGGAATTAATCAAAGGATCATATAGAGACAAACACTTCAATGCTGGTTCAATTCTTCTTGCATTTGGGGTATTTGAGTCGATTGGTGGAGGATTGAACACCTGGTTGAGGACGGGAAAGCTATTTCCAGGGCCTCATCTTTTTGCAGGGGCAGGTAAATCATTCCTTCCATCTACTAGTTACACGCTACGCTCCATGTTACTCGTCTAGTAGTCACAGTTCATTTCAAGCTTTTTATATAAATCAAGATTTGTGCTTTGTTTAAATTGTTTTCTGTTTTGCACATTTGTACGTGTCACTCCTAATTTTGCTGGCATGTGCTTTCCTAGAACAGCGATTACAGTGCTGTGGGCAGCTGCCGCGGCTCTTGTACCTCCTATGCAAAAAGGAAATGAGACTGCCAGAAGTCTTCACATTGCACTAAATGCAGTCAATGTGCTGCTCTTTATATGGCAGATCCCAACAGGACTTGATATAGTTTTGAAAGTGTTCGAATTCACTAAATGGCCCTGATCCTTTGAGCTCTTTCTTCTTTGATAAATTAGCTTTCAGTGAATCGACAAAGTTATTACTTTTACATTCATTCTGTTGTTTTTCTATAGTGTGCATGGTATAATGACATAAGATTTGTCAGACAATGTCATACACACCGCTGCAAATTAAAAGATTAAGGTTGTTCTTTACTTTAATATGTTTCATACCTATAACATCAGAAAATCTATTGGCATTCTTCTTTCAGTATGTTGTTTAGTCCTTCACATGTGCATGGCCATCTTATTTATGGATTTTAATAGATTGTAATTGATTTTGATTTTATGTGTATTCTAGATGAAATGTCCCATATACAGAATATGCAGTATTTCTCTTGGGTTACGGTGAGATATCAAATTTCGTAAAATATAATACACAGAATGCCGTAGTCCAGGTACACCACCTACTTTGAGATTGTCGAGGAAGATATTACTTAGTTTTTCTCCAAATGGGATGGACCTGTTTCTGAAACATTCCAATTTCTTTACTGTATTAATTTGTTTGACAAGACCAGTAGAAATTTTTTATGTGTGGCTTATGATGTGTTTGTAAGTGCAAGGCATGTAGATCCTATCCATTAATATAAGTAGAGTTTGTAACTTTATCTCTATATTAAGAAAATGCATATTGATTTTTTCATAATTTTGTTTTATTTATTTATTTGTTTATTAACTCAGTTGCTTAGTTTGCAAATTGCAGTTTTAGTTTCAAATTGTATAAAATCTAAGTTTCAGACTTTAATAGTTGCTTCTGAATTTGATAAATTTTGTAGGAATGGAAGTTGCTTCAGAGTTTGATAAGATTTTGTAGGAATGATTTATATACATGTCTAATATATATTTGTATAGTTAATTATTTGGAAAGGGGGCAAGGAAATGTGTTGTTAACAAGTATTAGTATAACGGTTTTTCTATGGTGTGCCCACGGGCACATCATAAGCACTAACTCCTATGAGTTTGGTGCATTTTTATTGGTCACCTAATCATAAATAAAGATGGCCCCCCTGCATTTACATCAAGTCCATCAATCAAAATCCACCAAAACCATCAATTTTAGTGTATAATGTGTGCCCATGGACACACACTAGACAAACCCTTAGTATAAAATCCCCAAGCCAATAGAAGTTATGGGAGGAGCACACAACAGCCAATTCATGACACTTAAGTCCAGCTTTTCGTAGTCTTGTCATCTTTCCTGTATTTTTCTGGAAGGCCTTCATATATTAAATACATGATGATACTTCCCTCAATTATATTCATCTATTTTCGTGTTGTTAATGACAACCGATATAACTCTGGTACAAATAATAATCAAGCTTCTCAAAATAGTAGATATATTTCAGTATTTCATTCATGTTCATACTTTGCATGCAGCAATATAGGTGGTAACTATAACTTCAATAGTGCAGCTTTTTTGGCTTGTCACTCAAACTTTTTCATTTAATTTTGTGCGACTAAGTCAGAAAGACATTGTAGGTGTTTGGCGGGGCTTTTAAGCCCCGCTTCTGGACTTTTAAATTATAAGCACTTATTCGTACCGTTTGTGTAAAAAGTCGAGAAGCACTTATAAAAAGCTACGATTCCTAGCTTTTGTTTCATGACTTCAACTTTTTTCCCAAACACTTTAATCACTTATAAGTCTTAACTAACTTCTAACTTCTACTTCACTTTTTTATTTTAAGCAAGAAGCACTTATTTTAAGCTCGTCCAAACGGTCCCATTGTTTTATAAACATGACCATGTCAAATCATTACTTGTTCTTAGCTAAACCAAGTTAGAACTTACAGTCAAGATAAGGTGTCAGTAATTCTTATTCTGTACCCCGGGAAACGCACATAGAAACCATAGTTTGAGACTCTGAAGGTAGAAACACAGCACTTTTATTGACATATTTCCAGAAACAGATTTATAGAGTGATATCAGCTAATTCTAACCTTCTGTATTACAAACTACAAAGATGTACCTAATAAACTAATTAATGTGGACAAAAAAAAGAAATTCCCAGCAGTCTAAAGTTAACTATATTACAGAGAAAATTCTCCTATGTACTAAAGAAAACCCTTGACCGACATGCACAATGAGAGATTATTGTCCACTTTCCGTTGTCACTTTTGTGCAGACAATTTTATCCCTCCCAAAAAATGTAAGTTAGGATCGAGACGCCGATATGGCACTACTTGAAGAATTCAAGAATGTCCAGCGAAATATTATGATCAAAATCCACGGGGTCAAGTGAGAAATCGTAATCACCAATGGGGGAATTGGTGACTGAGTTTGGAGCTGATAGTATTTCAGTGAGATCTGACTCTGAAGTCTGCAGATTTTGAGCAATTCCGAAGTTATTCATGTGGTAGGGGGACAATGACAAATAACTGCATTCTGATGTTTCCGGTGTCATATATGATGAATAAGTGTTGCCCATGAAATTATTTTCCCCGGCATCGAGATAATCTTTGGTGTAGGACTCCTCTATAGCACAAGGGAAGGAGAAGGAAGGCAGTCTTTCCACTCCCATACTTATTCCCAGTTTAGTTTTGTGGCTTGTTCCGAAACTAATAATATTTTCGAACTCATGTTCCTGAGTTTGTTCCTCTGGTTTAGGTTCGTAGCTCCCTTTTTTCTGCCTTTTCTCATCTTTCCCAAATGATACTACTAATCCTGCACCTGACTCTGAACCTTGTTTGCAGGTATGACTTCCTTTATATGTTACTTGAACAAGTGATGAATCATCATCTGATTTTTGAACTTGCTTCGTAGCCAAACAGCCTTGCGAGTGACGATAGGTGCATCGATAATAAGCCCTTGAGAATGAAATTTGTAGAAAGTTGTCAGCGGAAAAGAAATATAAAATGATGATTACTCTGTAGATGCAAATGACAACAGTTTACAGATTGATTTGTTCTAGTGCTCAAAGGCAAGTTCAAGTGTCAATTGTGGAGGGACCATAAGAAAGATTTGAACTTAAACTCCTAAAGTATCCTATCAAAAGAAGCAAGTGGCCAGAGTTTTTGCACATGACTTTTGTTTGATTGTTATGATCAAATTTGTCAAGTAAACTAGTTGCATACGAAACAACATACAGTATGGAAAGTCAAAATAGTAGTATGGTTGAGTTTCTCTCACACCTTGGGAAAGTGGCTCCTAGAATATCCTTCTGCCCATATTTTCTCCAGCTGTGTCCATCAGCAAGAGGAACTTGAGCTCCTGTCCCCAGAGGAACCTCAACTTGTTCACTCCATTGTGGCAATGCCTTTCTGTAACATAACAAATACAAGGTGAGCCTCAAAAATCACCTACAGAACGTTGGATAAAAAGAATACGAAGCTGACCTCTTTCTGAAGACATTTTTGGAGGGTTCATCAGAGATGTCACTGGCAGGACTGGAATCACTAGTGAAAGAATGAGGAGAATTGATGATACTAATTACCGGAGAATGGTGTTCGAAGCCTAAAGCATTAGACTTCAAGATGGAAAGAGCTTTTTCATAAGATGAGAGTATGTCTGTCAATAGAGCATCACAGGTTTGCTTAGATTGTTGTGTTGTTTCAAGAAAGTGTTGCTTGAGCTGGTTAGCCAGCTCCCGCCCCTGTTTCAGCTCTGTATTGATGTGAGCCCGACCCTTTTCCATACTGTTCAGGGAGATTCTTGATTTATCTTTTGAATTTTAAAGGGAGTTGGAAAAGAGAGAGAGAGAGAGAGGAAAAGAGTGGAATGTGGCAAGGGAAGTGTAATGGTAATGACTAATCAAGGTGGGAGGAAAGAAATGAAGAGTTTGTATACTATATAGGAAATGTTCAAGAGGGAAAAAGGTTGTGAAGTTGGGTGATGAAAATGA
Organism: Daucus carota subsp. sativus; assembly: GCF_001625215.2. Lineage (NCBI taxonomy): Eukaryota > Viridiplantae > Streptophyta > Magnoliopsida > Apiales > Apiaceae > Daucus > Daucus carota. The sequence continues at coordinate 58,993,378 of NC_030382.2, forward strand.
ACTTTAATTTGTCCTTTGCTTTGGTCATGGAATCAAACACTAGAATATCTATAATTATTTTATAGGAGTATTCCAGAATTCAAATGCTGACTCTTTCAAACTATATAGTAATTGCTTTTATTTTAAAGGACATGCAATTAAGGTCTATTCAACTCGGGAAAAAAATAAAGTGGGTCTGTTATAGCCTTTATTATAAAATATTTTTTTCATTCATAAAATTAAAATATATTCAAATCGAATTTTAAAAATATCAAAATTTTGAGATAAAATTTGATGATAGTTAATCATGATTTTATAATATATTTAAAAATATGATGATATATTATTGAGATTATTTAAAATCTATTTAAATATGTTGATATTCAAATACCAATGAATTGGTGGACATCATAAAATAATAAATTTTGTGATATTATTTAGTGTACTTTATACTTTTGAAATTTCACCATTATTAATGAAATTTCGAATTATTATGTTTAAATTCTAAAAACTCGACTTTTAGACATAATCCACATAAAATCAAAAATAAGATAGAATAATTATTACTAATCCATTAAAATCACAGTTGAATACTCACCAAATTACTTATCAATATTTGTATATAATTTTAAGTGGATAAATTTATTAAAATGACTGACATGCATCCATTTTCATCCAAATAAAAATTATTTTTGACTTGTAAAATATATAGAAACAATCTTAAAAAGAACTGATATGAAGATAAATGTGGCGGTTTGGCTAATTTTATTTTCTAAAAATAAAAAATTGTTTCTAAAAAAGGTATATACGATTTTAATTTTTCCCCCCGAAATAAGTCCTTATTTGTTGTTAGATAATGAACATAAAACATCGTCTAAAATTTATATCTAAAAAATTATAAAAATATATAATTTTTTAAAAATAAAGAGGTAATAATTGATAAAAGAAAGAAAACGAGTGAGCGGAGCAGAGAAGTTTCCAGGGAAATGTCAAGAATGAGGGAAAGAGAAAGTCAAGAACGAGGGGATATGAGTGAAGTTGCAGAGAAAGTTCAAAGCTGGTTCCGCGTTAATTAGAAAAAGAAGCACATGACGTGTTTCAGCTTTACGTCATTACACCTCATTTCTATCTTCAATTTGCTGCCGAAGATTTATGAAAAATGTTACCAAATATTTTATTCCAAACAAAATTTAGGAAGGAGGTGAGTTCTTTTACAAAAAAAATTATTCATGCACAACTTTACACATGACATAAAATTGTTAGTGGAAAAATCAAGTAATTGCAACAATTTTTGCTCTCAGATGTCATGATATTAAAGATACTACTAGGACGACTAAACATGTTTTCACAATAACTGAATATTCAGTCACGAAGACTAGTAATGTATGTATGTAGGCACGCTACACTGGTGGTAATGGACCATTTCCAAGCAACAAAAATGCTTCAATCCATCACTACATACATACTGTTGTAGTATTTCAGTTGATACTTAGAAAAAGATCTTAATTCTTCACTATCATTAAATGTAAAACAATTCAATGGCGCCATTATTTTCTCAGTAACCAAATATATTTTCCGAAATCAAGCTTAGTAGGACAAATACAGTCCAGTGTGATCCAGTGCTCCGCCCTTCCTACTGCTCTATGGCTGAGAAGGTCTAGGAGATGTTGGAGGCTTCAAATCCGGATACTGCACACACACAGATAATCAATCTTCATTACAATTTTCACAAACACAACCATATACATCTATTATAATAATAATAATAATAATAATAATAGAATATAAACACAACCATGCAGATATGACATATCGTTGATCTATAGGCTTTTCGTTGAAATCAACAACAGTTTTTTTAGAGCTTAAAGAAATTTTACGTATGGAAAAGGCGATAGTGGTCTCGAGGGATTAGGGACTGCTGCTGCTGCTGCAACTTCTGGAGCAGGGACTGTATCAACTTCAGGACTAGATACTGCATCTGCTTCTGCTTTGAGAGGTGCGGAGTTTGAATCCGCTATTGGAGTAGGAACTGAATCATCTTCTGGAGCTACTTCTGTTTTTGCTACACTGCTTTCAGTTATAGTAGCACTGGTCTCTGCTGGTGCAGGAAGAGAAGTGCTTATTGAAATTGATGGTAGGAAAGCCTTTCCGATTTGCTGATTCCGTCAGAAATAAAATAAAATTCAATGATATCGTCCTATGTATCAAGGAAATGAAATATACAATATCTCAACTGGAATTCATTTCTTTGAAGCCAAAATCATCAGATTTGCAAATAAGCACCGTACCTTTATATCATCGACAACCTCTTTAGGGGCCACTTGTTTGGTCAAGAACTCATCAAGTTGTAGAAAGGTTTGTTTTCGATCCTAACATGGAAACAATGGAAGCATGTTATTTACCCAAATGAAACAGGCAACAAAAAACTAAGCATCTTGAGCAGAAACCTTTAAGTGATGTAACTAATTGTCAGCAGATCAATCCAAGCTGTCATATTAGTTGATTTTAATATTCAAATCATATAATTAAAATATTACCTACATCTAGTACCTGACACCAAAATTACGTTTAGTACTGTATTGTTACCACCATTAAGAGAACTACGCAAAGCTTCAAAATTAGAGTGTATCCTCCAAACACTCAAGTGAAGAGATGATTACAGTTATATTGAGGAATACACTAACCTCTGCAAATAGGAGTTTCTTGCTCAGGAACTGAACAATGGCAGCTGAACCTAAGACTTGAAGCAGTGTTTCTACCTGAATTGGCATAAAACACACAGAAACAAAACAAAGAAAACATTATGTTCGACGGGAATGAAAAGGAACAAAAGACAATTTAAGGTACTTGAGCCCAACCTCTGTATATGCTAGTAAGCTTAGGCCAGTAGCTGCAGCTACACCAAGAGCAACAGAAACTGCATCTGATCCCTCCTGGATGTTAATATTCATCATTACTCCTAGGATAATCTTATAGTAAAAATACAGATAAAATGTTGAAGATATAAAGACCTCCTGGAATAGAAATCAAGTGTTCTTTATAGATACATGACTATATATTATAGGGTATATGTTCTATATGCTTCTTCTTCTATCATCCAATGTTAAAGAGCCTGGAGAATAAAAAGATACCTGATATACCTTAGCAAGAAGTATACTTTGTCAGTCATTATTTGTTCCTCTAAAGGATAAATTATCACATACTAAAGTGATGATGGCATTTTGAAAGGATTAAGAACCATTAGGATGTAGCCAATAGAGGATGTACATAAATAAAGATTAATTCTATTTTGGGCTTAAGGATTTTTACCGTTAGATTAACCAACATTTTATAGAAACAAAGTAGTACATCAATATCACATGGCACTATAAACCCATTCTTGTTGTCAGATGTTTGAGGACTTGCAGCAAAAAAGTTTTAAACGTAACAAGTGTTTAATATAAGATGCAACACTGGGAGCACGACCAGCCACAATTGTGAACATAAAATCAGAGGTTCTTTGCCTGGAAGCTAATATCATTGGAGCTGGTGTGTGTATAATCACATCTATCAGTTTAATTTCTTAACTTTGGTAGTGGAAGTTTTCATTATCGTTCTTAATTTGTTGTCATTCACTTTTAGCAAATTGATCAATTAGCCTTCTATTCAAACCACAAATCTAGCGTACTGGCATAAACTACTGCATAAACTTACAATGCCAACAAATTGCAACATTCTAGCCAACTAAACATTAGCAAAAGGATACATCCTATTCAGGGATAATTTGCTTGTTGCATCATTTTGTTAGACTAAAACTAGCTGTATTAGTGTAAGTATATGTTCTAGTACAACCAAAATTCTGGATTTACATATGTGAAGCACTTCGCCATAATTGTCTAAGATTGAGTGTTTCACTCTTCAGTTTATGACAGTATGACTAAATAGTATTTTCAAGAAATTATACAGTAGCTGCAATCTTTTATGCATAGGTGAGAAGCATACCCCAATTGCATCAGTCAAACTACTAAAATCAAAACTAAATCCTTTCTTTGGTTGAATCCAAGGAAGACCACTGCTCTGCAAACATTACAATTCACAATAAATTTGATATTTTTGGAAGCAGCAAACAAAAAGAGTATCACGGTGAAGATAAGAATAAAAGCGAAAAATAACGGTAACAACCATCCATCCTTTGGGTCCTTCTGCACCATCTTTAATCGCATAGGCAGCTTTAAATCCATTTGCTGTCACTAACTCTGCAACCAGTTCAGAGCTTCCATCGAACCTAAAATCCATCTCAGATATATTAATTTTGTTATTTTTGTTCTAAAAAACACACTTCGGGTGAAAAACAGTGCCTCTGTAATCATTATGAAATTGTCCCAGGGGAAGACAAAGAGAAGATCAGAATGATCCAGTGTTGAGGAGGTATACAGAAAACCGCTGCTGGTATTTAGGTTTAGATTGCATAATGAATAATGAAATGGTATTCCACCACTAATACGAGTGATTAAACTGTTCTGGGGCCACACATGTCAGAAGACACTGGTGCATCTTGTAAACATGATTTATTCGCTTATTCCAACTTATCAGCCGCAACCCAAAGGGGCTCTCAGCACATTTTCGATATCAGTTTTAGTCTCGCTGAAAGGAGAAATCTTAGTAAAATATCTTTTACTACCTGTGATTGGAGTTTATGCTTCAATACCTCAGGCACCAAAACCCTGACCTTAGGTGTCATCCCAAGATAGTCAAACCACAGGTGGTTGATATTTCAAATCTCAATATAGTCACAATTATTATGGCTTTGAGCTATAATCTCATAATGACATGTGAAATCCTTAAGCAACTAAGCAGTTAGCATAAATTCAAAGCATATCAGTGCATCTAATTAAGCTTTATCGAAAAGTAAAAAAAATAGTAAAATAAAGAAGAAGAAAAGGTAAGCATCATCTTACTTGTCTAATATAAACAATGTGGTACTTGCTGGTTCCTTGAACTTGAAAGCCAATCTCTTCAAGAAACCAGGCTTATCATCACCATTATACACAATTGGGACAGACTTCTTGCTCAAACTTTTAATATCCGGTGTCCCCACTAGTCTCAAGTCTGCTAATGCCCTTATATCAACCAATTGAGCGTTATCATCTTCGGCTAATTTTGCATATGCATTCTTTGCAGTCTCAATACCCCATGGCTTAGAATCACCAAAAAACTGTGACAAGATCAAGGGGACAGCTAATATGGCTGCTCCACCTGCAATCACAGCTGGATTCTCCACTAGAAAACTAGTGAGACCGTCAAGAATGCCCCCAACATCAGAATCAGATGGGCTGTTGCTTGTAGATTGTTGTAATGCCTCTTGATAAGTAAGAGCTCTAGCATATCCTGTGCTCAGTACAGATGATAAAAACACTAGCCCATTTTGTGTGGTTGAGTTGACAACATATGGTGATTTGAGTGAAGAAGAAATGGTTGTTGTGGTCTTTTTAGGTTTTCTTGAAAGCACAGAAGATATTGAACTTAATCCAACTGCATTGAGGGCCTCCATAGCATAATAATTTTGGGATTGAGGTTTCTAAATGATTGTTATTTTGTGCCATGTTTTCTTACTTCACATTTAGGCCTCACAGGCTCACACTGCTTCAGTGGATGAGTTGCCGATGTGGGAGGAGAGATGATAAAGCGCCCAATGGGTTTCCGCCACGTGTCATGTGTAATCCAAAGGGCGGGTGATCATCAAGGCGTCTGTGTAATAATGTCCACGTTTCTTGGTCAGTTTTTTCATCAGAGATGAGTGGCGGAGAAATTCAAGCGCTTGGGGTGCATCTATACAAAGCGGGAATCGGACTTAATCGGTGAATTTACAGAACAAGGATTACAAGGATTAATAAGACATTAATTGAATTGATCAGAATTAATCGGATTGATCGGTGATTAATCGGAGATTTAATCAGTTCGACGAGTTACGGAACATTGATTAATTAATCGTGATTAATCACTAACTTTTAGAACAGAGGTAATGCCCAATACTAATTCTTTTTCTTTTTTTAAAAAAATCTTTTGTGCCGCCAATAAATGAACCGGATATTTGATTCCACCCAGTTTGATCAATCCCATAAGAATGAAATAACTACTCAGATATAAATACCGATTTTTTAATTGCTATTGATATATTATTGAACTAAATTGGGTTGTGGTTTTGTCAAAATTACAAATTAATGATATAGACGATTTTTAGAGCAAAAGTTTGAAAAATATTTAAGAAAGCGAAAACCAAATATCTAGTAATATCATTTTCTCAGATAGTAGACATCTAAAATGAAATAAAGGAATTGCATATAAATATCCAGAAGATATTCAATTACTCAAACAAAACTCTTCTTTAAGGACTTTTACTTATTTATAATTTATTTAGTTTACATTATGAAATTTTTTTAAAATCATTTTTGTAGCTCTATGATTTATTTTAGTTTAAATAATTATTCATCAAGATATTTTTTTTTTATCACAAATACCGTAGCAAATTTGAACATTATATATTTGATATTTTTTACCTTTTATATTTAACATTACATGAAATTAATTTATTTAATTAATATTTGAAATTGAGCCAGCTATAAAATAATATTAAATACGGATTTTTAAATATGTGTCCACTAACAATCATGGGTGGTGGATTTGTGTTTGCTCTAATTTTATTTATGATAATGACCATGCATGCACAAATATTATCAACAATCATGATTTATAATATATTAAAAATAATTATAAATATTTATTTTAATTAAATATCAATCAGGGATGAGATCATACTTTTATTTTGATCCAACGAAATAAGTATGAGATTATTGTTTTAGATTAAACTAACTTTAGATATGTTTTTCATAAAGCAATATGAAATAAACATGATTTTTCACTTAAACTTTAATCGGACAATCTTATTAACAAATAATAATTTTGAAATGTATATTTTGTAATATATGATTGATAGGAAGGATGTCAAAAATATCCATTTTGTGATCATGTAATGCACATATTATTTTACAAATTTAGTATTTCCTATTCACATTTTATTAATCTAATTATTTTAGAAAATATAGTACACTTTTGAGAGGATTTATTATTATCGAAATAAATCATGCGGGATATTCACTTTTCATTTGATCAAATATACTAAAATTTTATTATTTGAAATAAATTATATTCCAGTTTCGTATTGTTACAAAATACTGGTAAAATGGATATTGAGATTCCAATAAATTATATATGAATTTTAATGAATTATAAATGATTTTGATTTTATGTGGACTCTAATAAAATATCAAATTTGATGAGTATTTAGAATTTAAGCAAAATGCTTAGGAATTTCATAAATTTTGGTGAGATTTTAAAATATAAAATACACTAAATAATCTCATAAATATTCATCATTTCATAAAATTCAAAAAAAAAATCTATCACAACAATTTGATTTTTATGAATCATAAATATTCCTAATTGAATATTATCAAAATTTTAAGTATAATTTAAAATCGTGATGAAATATCATCAACACCCCAAAAATTGTATCATAATCTAAATTCTAATTAAATACTTCTAAATTCTGATATATTTCTGAACTAAACATATATAAGTTCGTGAATCATGAATTAATTTTTTTTTTATAAAAAAATCCAAATATCTTACTAAAATATTTTTTTTCATAAAACACTTGAGTAGAGAGGCCCAATAAAATTAAAGAAGATAACAAATCACAAGTATCCGGCAGCAGAAAAGGGGTTTATCCATGTATAAACCCTGAAGAACAGAAGAGAAGTTGTCGCTGCTTCAACGCTACCCTTGTCCGTCGTCGTTGTATCCAATCCACCAGGTCTGCTATCTTCTTCAGTTGCATACTTACATACATGATATATGCATCTCCACCCACAATTTATTTTTTCTATCTGATGCTTGATTATTAATTTACTCTTATTATACTTATAATCCAACATGGAACCTAATTTGTTCAAGTTCTCTCCCAAAACATCACCAACTGTCACTGTTTTCCCTCTTTCTTTTTCATTCAATTCCTCCCTGCTTCAAACTTCAAAACGCGTCTCGGTTCTTGCAAAACTGCCACAGAAATCCACCTTTTTAGGTACACATTTGGTTCTGGACAATCATTTTATTCAATCTACAAAGCCCCATGTCCCGTTTTCCCCTATTAGAGCGATTGTCAAGAGGAGAAAAGAACTCCCTTTTGATAATGTTATCCAAAGAGATAAGAAGCTCAAATTAGTCCTCAAGATCCAGAAGATTTTAGCTAGTCAGCCAGACCGGGTAATGCCTCTTCGTGACTTGGGTAGGTTTAGGAGAGAATTGGGCCTTCAACGGAAAAGACGCTTTATTGCGTTGCTTAAAAAATTTCCAAGAGTTTTTGAGATCGAGGAAAAAGGGGTTTATTCTCTCAACTTCAAATTGACACCCGAGGCTGAGCAGCTTTACTTGGAGGAATTGAAAGTTAGAAATGAAATGGAGGGTTTGCTGGTTATTAAGTTAAGGAAATTGTTGATGATGTCCTTGGATAAAAGAATTTTGTTGGAGAAGATTGCCCACTTGAAAACTGATCTTGGCCTTCCTATGGAATTTCGAGACACCATTTGTCACCGATATCCACAATATTTTAGGGTTGTTCAGACTGGACGAGGCCCGGCCTTGGAGTTGACTCATTGGGATCCTGAACTTGCTGTCACTGCTGCTGAGCTTGAGGAAGAAGAAAAACGTGAAAGAGAGTCAACGGAGAAAGATTTGATTATTGACAGACCACCAAAGTTTAGTAGAATAAACTTACCAAAAGGCCTTAAGCTTTCTAAAGGGGAAATGAGAAGGATTCATCAGTTTAATGACATGCCTTTTATATCACCCTATTCCGACTTCTCTGCTTTGAGGCCTGGTACAGCAGAGAAAGAAAAGCATGCTTGTGCTGTTGTTCATGAGATGCTAAGTCTCACTGTAGAAAAGAGAACTCTGGTGGATCATCTTACTCATTTTAGAGAGGAGTTCAGGTTCTCCCAGCAGCTTAGAGGAATGCTGATAAGGCACCCCGATATGTTCTATGTGTCCCTGAAAGGGGATAGGGATTCTGTTTTCCTTAGGGATGCATATCGTGATTCTCATCTTGTTGAGAAAAATAAATTGCTGCTTATTAAAGAGAAGCTCCGTTCACTTGTTGCTGTTCCACGAGTCAGGGGGTATGTAAGATCTGATACTCGGGAGGATCAAGAAACTGACGTGGAAGAGGATGGAAGTGGTGTGGAAGATGGAGACTGGTCTGATATTGATGGTTTAATGAGTGGGGATGACGGTGAAGATGGGGATGATGATGATTGGAGTGAGGATGAAGATGATGATATACCACCAGATTTTGATGAAGATGATAAAACTTTGAAGCTTGGACCAAGAAAACAAGCTAAAGAGGGAGCTGCCTCAGCTAAGAATGAAGACAAGGCTCTTGCTCCCATGTTCCCTGATGGTCGTCCAAGAGAACGCTGGTAAATACAATAATATCATGCATAGTCTTAAGGACCAAATGGTCATGCTTCATCAGAAGGTCGTTCTCATTTCCATGTGGGCTGGATTACCTAAAGAATTTGTTATCCTTGGATCAAGAAAACATTTGGTTGTATTGGAGGTTTGGCATATTCTTGTAACTTAGTTCTTTTTTTTTTTTTTAGCCAAACATATGAAATGCTTCGATAATAGATTGTGTTTATAATAATTGTTGTTTTATTTGCTTTTGTTGCATCAGAGTGGAAGTTTCTGTACTCATGTATTAGATCACGATACCAGAAAACTGTGTAGATTCACATCTATTCACCACCTGAATTTATCAATGTATCATTAAGCACCAGTGATTATCCGACATGCCTTCAAAATTTCTTGGTATTATTGGCACATATGTATTACAACTTGTAGGGCCAACAATTCAATTATCTTACCCAGGCCTTTGATGGCAGGGCTTATCCCTCCACTTTGTTTATTCCACACTTGGATTTTATTACATTTACATGATTATATATGTTTTCTAATGCAATTTAATTCAGTTCTTATGTAAAAACCCTGTTACTATCACTGAATAAGTTTGAGTTTGTAATTGTAATCTACATACTTTATAGATCTCCAGTGGGAGGCTTTTGAGTGAGAATTGATATTTTCAAAAGTATGTGCAGCATCTTCTAATGCATAAGATACTAGCATATATTGTTTACTTCCGTGTAGGGGTGGAACCATATTGGAATATGAATATTACTTAGCTCTAGCAGGTATAGGATTGTTCTTTTAAAGTTTTCCTGTAGTAATAATAATAATGTGCCAACTGTTTATTTAATATTGTAACAAAATATCGAAAAAGGTATCATAGAGTCCCCCGCAACTGTTAGATGTGCTTCCGTTTGTTCTGGTGAAAGCAATGCAGTTAAATTTACAATGACTTCAACACAAGATTTAATTTTTTAACCATCTTTGATGCCACAACAAGTCAACAACTAATATCTTTTGTGAGGGGAAGATCATGTTAAATATGAAGTGTTTTTTTCCTTTATTTTTTTCCCTGTTCCGTGCTTTGTTGGCACTTGGCACAGAAGGCTAATATGCACAAGACTTGTTCCAAGTTAATTCTTACATTGAACTCTTTTGAGAACCTTTTTCTCTGTCTCTAGTGAATACAAGTTGAGCAGAAAAACAAAGAGATACTGCAAGCTTTTTCTTTGTGGAACTCTGTACTGGTCATCATTTTGTGTAAACCAAGTTGTTTGCCTAGTTTGGATGGATGTTTGTGGATCAGGTCTTAGTCATAGTGCCTTGTAGCACTGTCATAACGATAGAGTAAACCACCGAATAATGAATCAACCTTATATTGTTCAATTTGGCATATCATGTTCTTTTTAATGTTGCGCACTTTGCTCTGCATGTGATGTTGAAGCATTGACGAGCAAGTGTAGTTTGAGTTTTATACGTATAGTAGATAAACTCTTAAACAATATAAATTGGCTACCATATCAAGCATTGGAGGTGTCTTAGCCCTTGTTATGAGTGTGACCATAGCAAGGGTCCCACTAAATCTTGTGTCAACAGGGGATTCTTGAACTATAAATATGGCATTAGCCTCCTGCGACAGGGAAAGAATCAAGGTCACACGATAAATCCTCAAGCCACTGGTTGTTGACTCTCCCTCAACGGCTTCTGGTATGCTTTTCACAGAAGGCAGCCAGGAGCTATCGAGAGAGATTTAACAACCTGCGCCTTGTTTACATTGCTCACTCCCTGTCAGAAATTTCTATAACAGTATCAGGAGGTGTGAGCTATAACAGTATCAGAAATTTCTATAACAGTATCAGGAGGCTTCTTGGTAATTTTGTCTGTTTCTTTATTATTACTAACATGCCATTAGCATCATCTACAGATCTGCAGGTATTTTATCCGAGACAGTAACAGGATATCAGAAGTTTAATCCAGTTAGAAGATCACATTTAACCCGCAGGACTACAAGTCATATGTTGAGTTTGATGATTATCTGATTCTTTGTCTGATGATTTGATATGACTTTGATTCTTGCCGGATGATATGAATTTGGTTGTAATTTGAATCTTGTGAATCGTTGTCAACTATGGTAAACTAAACTTGTATGCAGATGCTTGAAATATAACTGCTTGCCTTTTTAGTAAAACCAGTAGATGAATCTGGAATAACTCAAATATGTAAAAACAGGAATAACTCAAATATGTAAAAACAACGACCCTGAAGAAGAGAAGCAGAGATGGTCCGAGTCAACTCGGCACCGAGTCGGACACCACCATATCTAGTTAGGATAAACCTTATCCACTAAATATATTTTTAAAAGCATTAACTTATACATACTTACCAGTTTTTTTCACTCAAATTCTGATTACACCCGATGAAGACCCTCTATTCTCCTCCTCCTCCTCTTGAAAAGCAGTTGCAGTTGGGGACACAATCACTCCATGGAGACGCCTTAATCTTTCACACCCCATTGGCCAAGAAAACACCACCAAACTGTTTAAACTTTAGCAATGTTTCAGATAAGTCTCCTCCAACCTCTTTTTCTTCGTCAAATTTCTGTTTCTCTCATCATTTCAAGCACCTCAATTCCTTACTGTCAGTCAAAGTAAAACATGCCCAGACCATAAAAATGTCCGCAAATTGGAGTTCAGGAGCAAAAATGCAATCTTTAGTCACATCTTACTTGGCATTCGGTGATCCTCGCTCAGCAGCTATGCTGTTTCTTGTCGATTCACCTGGAAATTGCCTCTACTGGAACAGTTTCCTTCAAGAATTTAAGATTAAAGGGGGAATCCCCTTTGAGATTCTTCAAGTTTTCTGTGTTTTACATCACAAAGGTGTGAGCTTTGATGATGGATCCCTTACTGTGATATTGAAACTATGTGCAAATTTAAAAGAGCTATGCTTGGGATTGCAAGTTCATGCATATTTGATCAAGAAAGGCTTTGATTTGGATGTTTATATAAAATGTGCTCTAATGAATTTCTATGGAAGATGTGAGAGAATACACAGCGCTAATCTGGTATTTAGTGAGACGTCGGACTGCAATTTCCAACTGTGGAATGAGATAGTTTTGGTAAATTTGAGGAGTGAGAGATGGAAGCATGCTATAGGATTATTTAGGGAAATGCAATTTTCATATGTCAAGTCTAATAGCTTTACACTAGCTAAAGTTTTGAAAGCTTGCTCAAGGACTGAAGCCCTTCATCAAGGAAGACAGATACATGGGTATGTAATTCGACGACTAGCACTGGAATCAAACTTGCTTATATGCAATTCACTAATTAGCATGTACTGCAAAAGCAAAGAACTTGAATTAGCTAGAAAAGTTTTTGACTTGATGGAAAGTAGAAACTTATCTTCATGGAACTCGATCATTTCGGGGTATAGTGCACTCGGATATTTAGATGAGGCCTGGAGTTTATTTTCTGAGATGGAAAAATCCGGCATAAAGCATGACATTATAACCTGGAATTGTCTCTTGTCAGGTCATTTTCTTCATGGATCATACAGAGAAGTTTTGAGCATTTTATGTAGTATGCAGTTGTCTGGTTTCAAGCCTAACTCAAGCTCCATAATTAGTGCTCTTCAAGCCATTAGTGAATTACAGATCTTGAATTTCGGAAAGGAAATTCATGGTTATGTAATAAGAAATGGTTTAGATTATGACATATGTGTTGGAACTTCAATGCTAGACATGTACGTGAAGAACAATGACCTACTCAATGCTCAGGCTGTTTTTGATTGTATGAGTAGGAGAAATATTTTTGCTTGGAATTCATTAATCTCAGGATATTCTTTCAAGGGCCAATCTGAGGATGCTGTGAAACTACTGAAGCGTATGGAAAGTGAAGGAATCAAACCTGATATAGTGACATATAATAGTCTGGTGTCTGGATATGCTTTCTGGGGAAACATTGATGAAGCTCTGGATATTATCCGTCGAATGAAAATTTCTGGGTGCACACCTAATGTTGTTACATGGACTGCATTGATATCAGGATGTTCACAAAATGAAAAGTACAAGGCTGCCCTGGAGTTCTTTGTAGAGATGCAGAAAGAAGGTATAAAGCCCAACTCAACCACGGTATTGTGTTTGCTTCAAGCTTGTGCGGGTCTTTCTTTGTTACACAAAGGAAAAGAGATACATTCAATAGCTATCAGGAATGGTTTTATAGAAGATGTATACGTCATGACAACCCTGGTCGACATGTATAGTAAAAGTGGCAGTTTAAAGACTGCTTATAACATATTCCAAAGAGTTGAGAACAAGACAGTAGCTACTTGGAATTCCATGATGATGGGGTTTGCCATTTACAGCCTCGGAAAACAGGTGATGTACCTTTTTAGGAGTATGCAGAAGGAGGGATTTCAGCCAGATGCTGTAACTTTTACAGCCCTCTTGTCAAGTTGTAAGGCTTCAGGTTTACTTAATGAAGGGTGGAGAATATTTGATAATATGAAGTCACGTTATGGTATTGCGCCCTCGATTGAGCATTATTCATGTATGGTTGATCTTCTTGGGAAATGTGGTTATCCTGATGAAGCCTGGGAGTTAACGAAATCAATGCCATATAAACCAGATGCTGCTGTGTGGGGGGCATTGCTTGGATCTTGTCGAGGGCCTGATGATATTGAGCTTGCAGAGGTTGCTGCAAATAAGCTCTTCAAATTAGAACCAACCAATCCTGTTAACTATGTTATGATGATGCATTTGTATGTAATGTTAAAGAGAGCAGAAGATGCGGAGCGTGTAAGAATGTTAATGGAAGATGGCGGAGTAGGATTAGGAAATGCTTGGAGCTGGATAGAAATAAATCAGACGGTCCATGTGTTTTGTGCAACAGGAAAGCCTCATCCTGATGAAGGGGGGATATATTATAATTTATATAAGCTGGTTTCAGCAATAAAGGAGTTGGGATACGTAGCAGATACCAAATGTGTGCATCAGAAGGTAGATGAGGAAGAGAAAGAGAAAATCCTGCTTGCTCACACGGAGAAACTGGCCATTACATATGGACTGATGAAGAGTAAAAGCTTTGTGCCTATAAGGGTGATCAAGAACGCAAGAATGTGTTCCGACTGCCATACCACAGCTAAATATATTTCGCTATTGAAAAGACGGGAGATTTTTGTGAAAGATGGTGCCAGATTTCACTATTTCAGCAATGGAAACTGTTCCTGCAATGAATTATGGTGAACCCCTCCTTGTAATATGAAAAAACGTTTGGTTAGAAAGAAAATAGTACTATTAAGTCGGAATACCATTATGTCGTTTGTGATAAACTAATAGACTCGATATCAATACTGAGAATTCGGAAGAAATTACACTAGTCAACTTCATTATGGTAAATGATCATTATTTGGATGCGGTTAATGTCAAAAGATCATCTATCGGTGTAGTATTAGAACCTTTTAATTGTAAATAAGCAGCTGAAAGAAAATACTACACCACTGAGTCTGTAAAGTAGTACGTACAAGACTTGGGAAACAAAACCACAGTCCACATAAAACCAAGGCACATAATGCACTCACACTAGAGATCAGTGCTTTCCAAATATACACTAGTAATCCATATTTATGATGTATGCACTCAGACTCAGACTTGTGGACGATCCAGCATGGCCATCCCACTCAAATCTGAAGCCACATCCTAATCAAACTTTAAGCAGATCCTGCATCGCCATCCTCTCCGAGACTTGAGCCAATGATTTGAGATTGCAGTTGATGAGAGCCTCAACGAAGTAGCAAGTTTCGTCTTTAGTGTTGCCTTGAGGAACATCCACAAGAAATGATTCGATGACTTGGGTTCCAGCTCTACCATCAATCACTTCCGGATGGACAGTAATGACTGAAGAATAGTTCTGCAAAATCAATATGAATCCAACAAATATGATGCAAATTTTGGTGTTAAGCCAACTCCTTCAAATCAATAGTAGGATGCTTATGGCTTGAAAGTGAAAAGTAACTTTTATATATTTACCAAGTCAGAAACAAGTTGGGTACCTTAAGTCTGTGATCACCGCCAACAATGGCAACTCCGAGGATGCGGTGAGTATCATCAAGAAGCTCCAATCTTTCGGTGCTTGTTGTGGCGGGAAGACCTGATTTGACGTTCACCTCCCGAACACTCCCGATCATCAGGTCCCCCAGGACGATGCACCTGCTAACAAAGGGCTTGTACTTCTCAGGTTGATCAAACCTCCTGATGAGTGACCACACCTGAAGAAGAAGATACAAATACCACCTTATAATGCTGTTAAACAACAACTCGATCTCTTTTCGAAAATAATTAATTATACGGATTTTCTAGTGTGTGCACGCTAACAACCGCTTTTTGATTAGATAGAGGATTTCTATTGATTAAAATCTCATTAATAATCATGACCCTGCATGCACAAAAATCATGACCTACAAAACCCTCCACCTGATCAAAATGTAACTGTTAGTGTGTGCCCATGGACACAAACTAGAAAGATCCTTAATTATATATAGAAAATTAGGAACGGGAGCTTACAATATCCACAGGGGCTTTGATGTGCTTGACAACAGAGGAAGAGCACTGAGAAGCGGCGGGGGAACGCAAACGCTTGTGGTGTCTGCTAACTACCTCAACTGCATCCATCGATCTCTGTTTTGTTATCAACAAGCCAACTCAGAGAATTTCTGGTCTGGTTTGGTGAGAATAAAGAGAGAGCATTAAAGGAGATATGTGCGTTTGTGATGATATATGTGTGGTTTGCGACACTCTTGACTTTCAACTAACTTTTCTTTTCATTACAACGAGTGGGAAATAAATTACCTCATTATCTGCTTCCCATTGTAAAATAACATCATACTTCTTTTTTTTTTTTGTACTCACCAATTGTTGGTAATAATTTATCAAAATGGCCATCACATTTTATCTTTTATATTTACATCAACATTTTGTATTTTATATTCTAATAATTAAAGAAAACTAAAATTATTAATAAGTGATATTATCAGGATGACTAAGGTCCTTATTTAATAAATTTTAGAGTCATCAATTAAAAAGTGATCCGAATATACAAGTTCACTATTGTTGTAGTTTATTCTAAATATAAAAGTAAAGTTAAATTGAGCTATAATTGAGATTCCATCAATGAATAAAAGTAGCGGATCCTTGTCATAAATTTAGATTGAAAATTTGAATTTATATTTAAAATAATGAGATAAAGGATAATTAAGTATATCTCCAACCATCGAAGATAAATTTGGCATAAACAATTTTTTTTTTAGCACTATTATTGAACTCACTTCAAAAAAAAAAGTTTTTTCAAAGACATATACCAACACAAATTAGAGATTGTGGGCAAAAATACTTGATTAATATAATTATTTATTTTACTTTGAAATAAAGGTTTATTTTATATTACTAGATATAACTATTTGTTATAAGTACTAAATTACAGATATTTAATTTTCTTTTGACATCAGAGCAAAAGTTATGAAGATACATACAACAAATTGTCAAACTTCTGACGTTGAAACACGTATATCTTTCATGTTGTTACCTTTTAATCATTTTTAAATATATCTTTAATAAAATAAAAAATGATAGGAGTGGAAGAATAATTGCATAAGACTGTTACTTTCAAAGAATTTATATCTATTAAAACAAAATTGATTGTATCGAATTAAGGGAGTAATAATAAAATTCAATAAAACGAGACAAATAAACAAAAATAAATATATATAGAATGTAAATGAGAAGATTTATTGGATAGGAAAATAGAATTCGAGATGAGTCAAGATGGAACATACGGGGTGAATTCAATAAAACGAGACAAATAAACAAAAATAAATATATATAGAATGTAAATGAGAAGATTTATTAGATAGGAAAATAGAATTCGAGATGAGTCAAGATGGAACATACGGGGTGGCGCCAAATTTTGATTTTTGTCCATCAGTTTGTTCGAAATCAATGAGACCAAGATCAATGGACAATGATATTCAAATCCGAGTAAATGATGGTGTATAATAATAATAATAATAATAATATCATAATTGGAATGGATCATATTTCCGAATTTGTATTTTAAATTTTAGATTAGTAATCTATGTCCGAACAATTCCGTGTTGCATACACAGAAAACAAAATCTTGTTTGTTACGGGAATAAAGAGCAGAGGGAGCAAATAAGCAAGAGGCCTGTTGCATGAAGATAAAAAAGACAAGAGAAGGGTGAATATATATGACATATACTAGTAATATCTAGGGCTCGTTTGACACAATATTGAAGAAACAGAAACTCGTCCTTGGATTCGTCAAACATTAATCAATTACATTTCCATTATTATTTGTAGAAAAGAAATAAAATCCCTCCTTATTATTTCAACAACAAAAAGCAGTAATCAATCCCAAATTCTTCGTCTTCTTCTTTGTATTGTTTTTGTTTTCAATTTCCAGATTCCAGTTAACACCAACAATTCTTCTTCTATTCTGTCATCCATCCATGGTCATTTCCCAAACAATCGGCGTATACATACACAACACAACATCATTCATTTGAAGCCAATAATCACAACTTTAACCCCTTTGTTCTCTTATCTCCTCATTTAATCTCTCCATACATGCTCTTGGGATCCCACCCACTTTGCTTATTTCTTGACATTGTCCTGCTTTTTCTGGGCGGTTATCATAATCCGAATCCAGGTTTTTTCCAGACCCTTTTTTGTTTGGATTGTGTTATATCACATGTATTGTTGTTGGGTATGATCAAAACTTGGGATTTTCGCCTTCCTGTCTTGTATGTATTCCTTGTCTGAGATAAAGGCTGCACCTTTACTCTCTTTTTCTTCCTTAGGGTTTTCTTGCCTATTTTGATTTCTAGTCAAACCATTCTTTTCTTCTTCTAAGACACAAGCTTCCTTATCCTTCTGGCCTCGAGGAGCTTTTGACGGGTTTAGTGATTAGTTGAATCCTCTCGCTGTTTTGTTTGGTTCATATAATTGCTTGGTTTATATAATCTAGTTCCAATTACTGTAATTTGGTATACTTTTCATAGCTTTGTATGGGCGAAAATGAGAATTGGGTGCAGCCAAGTGGCATTTTTCCCAATGGCCTGTTGCCCAATGCAGGTCCATTGATTCATCTACTTGAATCTGATAGATGGTTAAAGGCCGAGGAGAGAACTGCAGAGCTTATTTCTCGTATACAGCCCAACCAACCTTCTGAACAACGTAGAAACGCTGTTGCAGACTATGTGCAACGACTCATAATGAAGTGTTTTCCATGCCAGGTTGTTTTCTTCCTCTTTTTACAGTTACTACATAATTTGAAAAATTTAATGTTTTTGCTACTCCTGGTGTGCTCTTTATGTTTATGATGCAGTAATATCCTGTCCTCAGCTTATTCTGCGTTCAGACTTTTAGTTCCGGAAATAATATAGCAATTAGTGAATTTCTACTTTTGATCTGTTACCATTTTGTCTGATGTATGTGGTACAATGGCAGTGCCATTGGTGAATTATGAATATTCTTTGCTTATGATGGTATACTCAATCAAACATGTTCTGGAAGCTTAAATTTAGTTGCCTCAATACATTTTTTAGTGTTATCTTTGTTCAATCTGTAAACTTGGGCCAGGTATGATAACATTTCAACACATCATAAAGTATAGTGATGTAATAATGACAGACATTTTGACTAACGAATAGGTAAAAATATGATTGTGATATGAAACACGACTGAGATTGACCAGAACATAGTATATGTAGACCTGTCAGAATATGGTTTTGGACTAATTTTGGTTAATTAATATGGATTTGGACCGGTTTATGAACCAAAACCATGTATTAACTATATTATATCAAATATGGATATGATTTGGTTTGGTTTTATATGGTTATGGATTAAAATATGGATATCCATATTTGTGTTAAAAACAAGAGTGCAACAGTTGGAGAAAGCACCAAAAGGCGCTGCACGCTGCATTTCATCCCGACAACAGATATAAGTAGCTCGCTTTTCAAAAATAAAATAAAATCATGTATTGATTCGGTTTAAAAACGCAAATAACAATGGGAACCATAAGTCCATAACGAACGCAAATAATTGCATCTATAAACCAATTGGATTTACACATTTGGAGTATCAAAATAATAAAAATTGGTTCTCCCATGAAAACCTAAGGTCAAGATGGCTTTGTAAGTTTCTCTATGTAACGCAAAATATATGATCCCGTCAACAAAATACATCATTTGCAGGAGCTGAACAGAGTATTGCTACAGTGATCAAGCATCTTTGAAATATGGATATCATATATTTGGTCCATATTTTGGATAAAAAAAGTGATTTTAAAACCAACCAAATCCAAAAAAAGTATGTGACTTTTTGTTGGGCCAAATTATAAAAATTGATTTGGTTTGGACTGGATATATGGTTTTGGACCTATATTGCCAGGTCTAAGTATATGCATCACTGCAAGTTACCATTCTGCGCAATGGTCTCAATTGCAGTGTTGCTGAAGGTTTTTTTTTAAATAAACCTGATAAGCCACTGTTATCAGTGAAGCATATAAATTGTACTGCCTATTTCAGGGTCATATATTTTGTCAGTCATGATAGCACTTCTAAAAATACTTGCTGATTACATTGCTTATAGGTATTCACTTTTGGATCGGTGCCCCTCAAGACCTACTTACCTGATGGAGACATTGACTTGACAACCTTCACTAACAATCAAAATTTAAAAGATACATGGGCTACTCAGGTTCGTGATATGCTTGAGAGTGAGGAGAAGGATGATAATGCTGAATTTCGAGTGAAGGAAGTTCAGTACATCCAGGCTGAAGTAAGTCCCTTATCATTCTTATCCTTATTCCTATACATAGATTGACTTTATATCAGCCTCTTTCATTTAATATGTAATACTAAATTATAATCTGTAACTTAAGAATCATCTTGGACAACTCATGTTGTTTATTTGGCAGTTCTCAATCAGAGGATATGTTTACCCTGCAAAGTTTTTGTTACTCGAAATAATTAGGACCTTGTGAGTTTTGATGTAACCTATCTACGTAACCACAAGTCCCGTTTAACATAAATGGTTTCTTTGTTTGGTTTGATGATTTTAAAATTAGACAGAGGAACTTGTAGTTCCAAGATAGTTGTATTTCAATCCGCTAACTACCAAACACCAATATTAGATGAATTACATGATCAAACCTTTAATATGACCCAAACCTCTAACTGTCAAACAGGGCCAAAAGCAAACGTTACCAACACATTTAACAAGTAAGAAGTCTATTAATATGCTGACAACACTTCTACTTTAAGATACTTAAGAAACTAGTGCTAATCGTGTCTCGCACAATGGTAATAAACTCTACTTCTAACTGGTAGTATTATCATCTTAGAAGTTATGCACTAGATATTATAGGTTCTTTTGGCAGATGATTTGAACATAATCGACCATTGCTCATGTCTTTCACCTTTATCCTGAGCATTCCATTATTACTTAGCATTTTTTATAATTCTTATGATTGTAGGTCAAGATAATCAAGTGTCTTGTGGAGAATATTGTAGTAGACATATCCTTTAACCAGGTTGGCGGATTATGCACCCTTTGCTTCCTTGAGGAGGTTAGTAGGTTCTTCGGAACCTTTTTAAAAAATTTTCAAGCTTGAATGTACATAGTGTGAACATATCATATATGCTGTAACAGGAATAATTTTTCCTGTAGGTTGATCATCTGATAAATCAGAATCATTTATTCAAGCGCAGCATTATACTAATTAAAGCATGGTGCTACTATGAGAGCCGAATACTCGGTGCTCATCATGGGCTTATATCAACATATGCGTTAGAAACCTTGGTTCTCTATATATTTCACGTTTTTAACAATTCCTTTGCCGGACCACTCGAGGTGTTATACTTATATTTTGTGTGGTTCTTATCTATTTCTTTTCTTTCTCCTGGTTTTTTCGAACTTTTGTATAAAGGTTGTCTTTTTGTTGTAGGTGCTTTACCGATTTCTGGAGTTCTTTAGCAATTTTGACTGGGATAATTTTTGTGTTAGCTTATGGGGTCCTGTATCCATCAGTTCACTTCCAGACGTGACTGGTAATTATTTACTTTTTTCACTATCTATAGCAACTGATCCTCTATGAAACTTCAATGATTGAGTAGTGCTCATATATCACATTACCCTTTTACAGCTGAAACTCCTAGAAAAGATGGAGGAGAGTTGCTTCTGAGCAAATTGTTTCTTGATGCTTGTAGCTCTGTCTATGCTGTTTTCCCGGGTGGTCAGGACAACCAGGGACAGCCATTTATTTCAAAGTATTTTAATGTAATCGATCCTTTACGTGTAAACAACAATCTTGGACGTAGTGTTAGTAAAGGTAATCACTACACAACATCTTCCTTATTATCTATTTATATCTAATAAAGTGTTCCGGCCAAATTGGTTTACAACTTTACATGACTGCAAAGGTTTATTTTTCGACGTATTTCTTTCTCTTTATATGGAATTTTATCTGTTGCATATTTTTTGGCTTCTTTTGTGATAATTGCAGCATGTGTACTTGGTCATTTATGGTTATATCTCACTACTTGTTAACTTTGATTGTATTACCAGGTAACTTTTACAGGATACGCAGTGCATTTGCGCTTGGTGCTAAAAAACTGGCAAGATTACTTGAGTGCCCCAGTGAAAGCATAGTTTTGGAACTCAATCAGTTTTTTATGAATACATGGGAGAGACATGGCAGTGGTATTCGGCCTGATGCACCAGAGGCTAATAATATATTGAGTTTGAGGTCGCCAACCCCAGGTAATGTGCCTGGTTCTGTCAATTCTAAGGAAAGATTAAGTAGCAACAAAGTGAAGAGTAGTTCCTCTGTTCTGGATTCTAAGGTTGAGAGAACTAGTTTGTATGGTGTTTCCTCTCAACATGGTAACATTTCCTCAGATAGCATATCTGGGGCCAGCGATGTGTCTGAAACTTCTCGTGGTGAAAGCCAAAAGCGTCAAGGAAACTTAAATAGCAAAAGAATATCAAATCAGATCATTAGACAAATTAGTTCAAACCAGGCCACAAGTACTGATAAAGGTCAAAGAAATTTGCAATCTCAACACCTGTTAAATGATATTCAGGGGAGGTTTCTTTTTGCAAGAACTCGCTCAAGTCCTGAACTTACTGACACTTATGGCGACCTTTATTCTCAAAGCAGGCAGGCAAGAGTTCCAGATAATTCTAAGACCCAGGGGACTGCTACTGAGTCAAGTACTTATATTAATAGTTATCAGCGGAACAGGAAAAACCCTGAACCTGATCTTGCACCAAGCCATAGTGGTCAATCTGTGAATGATGACCCTTCATCTGTTAGGCATACCGCATTTCATCAAACGCCAGATCCGGATGCTTCCTTTAACAGCGCTCCAAGTAATCATCAACCCGAATCAGGATCCCGAGACATGGCTGAAGATCCTTCTACTGCAGTTGGTATGCATGATATGCATCAAGAACAACAAGATATTGTGAACATGATGGCATCTTCTACCATTAATGGTTATAATGGCCAGGTTCATGTGCCACTGAATTTAGCTGCAGGTCACCTACCTTATCCAGTCCCGCCTTCCGTGTTGGCTTCAATTGGGTATGCTCAGAGAAATTTTGCTGGAACGCTTCCAGCCAACTTTCCCCTGATAGATCATTCATTTTCGAGTATGCAATTTGCTCATGGTTTTGTTTCTCCACAATTAAGCCATTACTTCTCTGGCATAAGATTGCCGACAAACATAGAAGATCCTAATGATCCAGGTAATGAGAATATTAGCTCTACCGAAATGAAGCCTGGGGAGGCTGATCATGATTACTGGCAGGAGCGGGATATAGGGTCCACTGGAGATTTTGACTTTGATATAGGAAACGTTGAAGTGCTTCGTACAGATGATAAACCACAGTCAACCTCTTCTAGTGCTAACTTTATTCCGTCATCTCGGTCAAGAGTTCCTGGAAGTTCAACGAGAGGTCAGCATAATTATAGAAAGGAAAAGCATGGTTCACTGCAGGATGATCTTCTAGATAGTTTCCAGTTTGAACAAAACAGAGAAAGCGAGGTATATTCTGATGAGAGAACAACAAGTTCAAAATTTTCTTCTGCTGCTCACAGTAGTTCCCTTATAAGCAAAACTTCTTCTGAGAGTTCCTGGGAGGAACCGTCTCCAAAGGTCATAAAGTCAACAAGAGAAAAGAGGGGAAAGAAAATAGTTTCTGAGTCATCTACTATGCATGGAAAAGGTAAGATCATGTCCGAACATGTGTCTGATCAGCATGAGGAAAATAACCAGGATTGGAATCGCAATCGCCAGACAATCACAAGCAACGAATTTGCCGAAAGAAGTTCCGAAATGCAATCAATTCCTTCTTTACATATGGTGAGGCCTCACATGCCTGACTATGA
Source organism: Daucus carota subsp. sativus (assembly GCF_001625215.2). NCBI lineage: Eukaryota > Viridiplantae > Streptophyta > Magnoliopsida > Apiales > Apiaceae > Daucus > Daucus carota. Next base: position 59,017,329 of record NC_030382.2, read on the forward strand.
ATCAGCTCAAACAAGTGGTTCTGAGGTGATGGTCCCCATGCCTCCCATGATCTTTAGTTCTCGGCAAAGAATGATGGAGAACTCTGGGGCTGTTCCCTTTGCATTTTACCCAACTGGGCCTCCAGTGCCATTTGTTACGGTGCTTCCGGTGTATAATGTTCCACCTGATGCTGGAGCTTCTGCCGCATCAACAAGTCATTATGGCATGGAAGGTCTTGAGAATAATGATCCTGCTCAGAAATTTGATGTATCAGAAGGACATGACCAATCTATGAATCCAACTAATGTAGATTCGTTACAGAGGATTGCTAATACTGACACATCTATTGAACAGAAATCTGACATTCTCAACAGTGACTTTGCGAGCCATTGGCAAAATTTGCAATTTGGACGACTTTGCCAAAATCCACGGTCCCCCAGTCCTCTAGCTTATCCTTCATCTGTGATGGTGCCACCCATGTATCTTCAGGGACGTGTTCCATGGGATGGTCCAGGAAGACCCCTTTCAGGCAATATGAATGGTTTCACTCAGATCATGAATTATGGACCTCGTCTTGTTCCCGTTTCCCCTATTCAGCCTGTATCTGGTAGACCTCCCAATGTATATCAGCGGTATGGTGAAGATATACCTAGATATCGTAGTGGTACTGGAACTTATCTGCCAAATCCTGTAAGATACTTTTTCTTGAAGCCCTTTCTACTTTCTCACTAATATGTTTTCTGCCATCCCGGTTTAGATTTGTTAGTGAAGGTGTAGCTAATGCTAGGTTTCTTTCTACATATATGCGCCTTTTGCCAATTTTTACCCTTTTTTGGCTTAAGATAGCATGCAGGACTAAAGTTTCCACCTCCACAGAACTATTTAATACTGCAATTTTCTGATTTATCAGGTGTTTAAAATTAGTCACAGCTACAGCCAATAGAACTGTTTTTAAGATTAGCAGATGTATAAAATAGCTGTATTTGGTGATTTCCTTGCCTATATGATTTGTATCATCCATCTTATTGATGGTTTGTCTGTCATTTCAAATTCTTAGAACTTGATGAAATTGGTAGAGCGTAGAGACCTATACTTTATTTTTTCTTATGTTGTTTGATGTACAACTGTACAAGGCATGCCATTAGCATCTGAGATCACGAGAATGACTACATTTTTTGCAGTTAAAATCACTCCAGATGATCGACATGAACTATAAATTGCTTCACGTACCTATGGATTGACCAAAATATTATCCTGCAGAAAATAAGTTATCTAATAGAAAATGCAAATCATAAGTGCATTAACTTATGAACAAGTAAGAACAAGATCTGTGGATGTTGCAAGCTAGCTAAAGCCTTGTCATTGCCTGCCGTATATTTACCTTTTTCTCCATTTTTTTTTTGGTTTTTATGGTGTCCGTGGATTTCTTATACCTAATATTGTGATTCTCAAATTGGGTGTAGGCATAGTTATTTCTGCTACAATATGGCTCGTTAGTTCTGTTTCACCATACTCCTCTAAATTATCTTTGTATATATGAGGTCTGATTGTTCTAAGGTAGATAATGAGAACGAATACTAATATGTGAAAACATGAGTATTTTGTGCTTCAAGTATTTGTATGTTGGAATTAAGGGATATGCTTGTTACTATCTCTTTCATACTTTCATATGATTTCGCTCTAACTACTTAAAACACTTAAGATTTGATATACTTCCAAATGTGTTTAGAAGGTTTCTGGTAGGGATCGATATTCTTCAGGCACTAGAAGGGGAAACTACAGCCATGACAGAAGTGAAAACAATGGTGACAGAGAAGGAAACTGGAATGTTTCAAAATCACGAGCCCCTGGCCGCAACCACAATCGCAACCAAAATGAGAGATCAAACTCAAGGATTTACAGACCAGCTGCTGCCGCCAGTGAAAGCCGACCTGATAGATCATGGAATTCATACAGGCATGACACATTTTCTTCATACCAGACGCAAAATGGTCCATTTTACACCAACTCCCCTCAAGCTGGTCTGCCAAATGTCACATATGGGATGTATTCTGTTCCAGCTGTGAACCCTAACGGTAGCGGATTGTCATCTAATGGGCCAACTGGTCAATCTCTTGTAATGTTGTATCCATATGATCACAATCCAAACTATGGTCCAGCTGCTGAACAGGTAGAGTTTGGTTCATTAGGCCAGGTGGGTTTCTCAGGTATGAACGAACAATACTCAAGTGAGGCAAGTAGGGAAGCGGAAGCATTTGACGAACATAGGTTACAGGGACGGTCTGCACATTACTCCTCCCCAGATCAGCCTTCCTCTCCCCATCATTTTAGGTAAGTGATTTTGTTTTTGGTAGATAGGTAAAATGCTTTGCTGATAGCATGATATATGGTACTACATCTTAAACAATCTTTATTTCTGCTCTTCACTTATATAACAATAATTTTAATTTTCCATTTATTATTTTCCTGGCCAATGTATCATGTTTAAAGGAGGGTTTGATTACTCCACCAATTAAGCGACAAGAGGGCTATTGGTTGAAATTAGGGTCTGCAACAAGTGCTTCCCACACTATTTATCAGATTTACAGATCATCCTCGACCCTTGCCAGGTTCGATTTTGTCGTCACCATGCTAGCATGTCAAACAATGTGGGTGGTATCTGCATGATCATCCCAAGTGTTTGTTTGTGCAAGATGGCCTTTCCGGCTTGTTCCTGTGTAAACTACTAGTCATCTAACTGAAAACAGCCCTATCCGGGACTAGCTAGATCAGATTCGGTTTTATTTTCTTATTTTGTCGTAGGCTTTACACATTGTAAAAGTTAATGGAAGTAGCTCCCAAGATGAAGATTTCAAGCTTTTAACATGTCATGATCTGTTAATTGGCTGGGTGACCTTGCATTCTTGCAAAGATCATGGCAAGAGGGAATTTTATATTACTTGATATTGTACCAACTTTGTTAGACGTTATAATGTTAACCAAACATACAGACATTGACTCTTCTGCCTTGATCTTTTTGGTTTTTGCTTTCCTTTCAGTTTTTGCATACCTGCGGCTGGTTTAGATAATAAAAGTACAGAGTATTAATGTCAGAATGAAAATAGTTAGTTGTAGATGTGCTAAAAGCAAGGAAAAGATGCTGGAGTACGTCAAGTGTCGATGTTTAGTTTAGACGATTAGAAAGGACGAATATCATGTCAAAGATTTCCCTTCCACGTCAAAGATTTCACTTCCACGCTTATGTTATTTTCTAGAAGCATACACTCGGCAAATTCCCATTCTTACATTGCACTTTGTAACTCTTAGGTTTGCTCCAAACGCAGTTTAGTACCTGAATTTTAAAACGTGGCAATATGCACCCTACAATTAACATTCCCGTGCAAGTTGTAACCCCTGGTCAATATTCCGTCCATATATGCCGTTAAGTTTAACTGTTTGAAAGATAACAATGTGTATATTAGTTTCCAACAACTACTTTACCTCATGTAATCCCTCAAAAATTATGTATTATATTTTGAAATTATTTCTGAACACACACAACGATGTTAAAAAAATTAAAATAAATTTTAAATTATGTATTTATTTTAAAATTTTAAAATAAGTTACATCGTTTATGTAAAACAAAAATTCAGATTCTAAATCTAATTTTAAAATATGTATCTAGACTTAGAATCTGAATTTTTTTTTACATAAACGATGTAACTTATTTTATAAATTTTAAATCTAGATATATATTTTAAAAATTATTTTAAATTTTTTTTACATCGTTGTGTATGTTTTAAAATAATTTCAAAATATAATACATAATTTTTGAGAGGTCACAGGGGATAAAGTAGCTGTTGGAAACTAATATACACACTGTTATCTCTTAAACAGTTAAAGTTAACGGTCGATTGGACGGAATAGTGACTATGAGTTACAACTTGCACGAGAATGTTAAATATAAGGTGCATATTGACACGTTTTAAAGTTCAGATACTAAATTGCGTTTGGAGCAAAATTAGGAGTTACAAAGTGTAATTAACTCTTCTTACATTAATAATGGCATATATATACCACTTTTCCACCACTTCTGTTTGGAGATATTAATTATTTTTTTTCCTGTCCTTACATCACATTGTAGCAATTTTCAAATAATATTAACCAACTTTCAATTGACAGAGTGATATTGGTTTTACTATTTAAGAAAATTATATTAAATGCCAAATTACTAATTTGATCATTCTATACAAACATGAATCATTAGACCTTTTGTAAAACAAAAACAAAACTCTTAGAGAACTTGTTTGTTATAGTTCTCGGGTATTTCCGTCCATCTTTATCACCTTTATCAACACATACTTTTAATTATTAATATCTTTAATTTTATATTAATAATAAATATAAAGTTTCACCGTATTAAAGTACTCATGAATACAAATCCAACAATATCACTCATGATTATATTATGTGATCTTATAAATTACGCGTAAATTTAATAATTTGTCTCATGTCATGAACAATTCCAACATATCAAACGGGAAACGTAAAAAGAACCCGAGGGAGTATTGTTTTATTTACTTGTGCGTGAATTTTATTCACACCAAAAATTACTGAAAACATGCCTGGGTACAAACACACGAGCCTGTCTAATAATAATAATAATAATAATAATAATAATAATAATAATAATAATAATAATAATAATAATAATAATAATATATTATTGAAAATATTATTAGTCAGAGATAGTGGCATTATTTTGTTTACTCATGGTCCGCTCTTCTTCTCCAAAGTTCCCTAAATTTGCACTTTGAGTAAAATTTGAGAACATCGTTAACTAAAAAATTTGTTTCCTATTTTTCTAGTTTGATAATATATATAAATACTTCTTACATTAATATATAACACTATATTTTAATATATTTTTTTTTCATTTTGGCTAATTAATTTAATATTTCTCACATGTCTAATATAATAACGATGATAAATTAATTTAAGGAGGAAATTGAAAATTTCTTAGTGAGAACTTCTTCTTCTCATATTTATGGATTCTCAAATGTGATAAGAAATATATTAGATAAAACTGAATTTATTGTAATGAGTCTAATATATAATCAACTCTATGGAAATATAAAATAATTTGCTTCACACACAATCAAAGTTTGATCTGATAATAAAATAATAGTATTAAGTCTTTTCTTTTATTTCGTCAACTGTTACATCTTGTTTAATTTTATTATTTAATCATAATATTATTTTTCGTTTTAAATAGAAAAACGAAAAAAGAAATATGTGTTAGACAGGCTTAAAACACAAAAGCAAATAACAAATGTTAAAAATGTGTGATAGATTGGTTAAAAGTGTCTAGGGTGTTTTTATTTTTCTAAAAAAGAGCGTTTCACTTTTTTTGCTTGGAACACTTCAAATTTATACTGGTTTAATATTTTTCAGTGTAAAATTTATTCTTGCAGATAATTGAAAAACAGCGTCAAACCTTGTAATAAAACCATATTGTCTCGTCTTCATTACTATATTCCAGTTCTGAATCATCGAAAGTACTAATTTTCTTTGTATTTGGAATTTAGAAGAATGCGTTTATTCGCATGAAACCGATTAGGGCCGGGTTGTTAGTCACACTTAAAGTGCATTCATATGTATACGGATAATGAAATGAGAAAGATATTCACTCTGATGAAGGAACAGCAGCAGCGATTCCAATCGAAGGGATGCCCACAGCTCAAGACCTATTTTAAAAGCACATGAAACCAACTATTCTATCGTTTCTAAAACAAAAAAGAATGGAAATGGTTTAAGACAATTTTATGTTCATGGTTGATATAGTATAGAACCTATTGGATCATTTAGAGCGCAATCCCGGGATATTTCGTAAACCCATTTTCCCGAGGACGAGCTTCGAAACTGCAGGAGGATTATCAAGGCCCATGCATCGGCTGAACTCGTTTGCAAGTTCCACAAGTCTATACTTGTCCTTGCCCACACTTTTGACGGAATTGTAATAGCCAAGCCACGCCTGGTATGCTGCCTCTTTGTTTTTCATCTCTACATGAGACAGCGCCTTCTCTACCTGTTAAAGCTTAAAGTCGTCAGGCAGCAGATTTTCTGCTAGTAATCATGTATAGCAAACTTCCCAGTTTATATACACAGGGACACCAGGAGAGAAAATGAAGTGTGTAATGAAGGCGTTGGTGTACCTTTCTCTTTGTGTCGGGATCAACAGAAGGAAGGGAAGCTTTTGATATTGGCAGGTCCCTAATAGTGGACAAAAAGTATTCCTCCCATGGAGCCAGCAACAGTATGCCTAGCCCTTCCTTACCTTTACGTCCAGTTCTACCAAGTCTATGTATGTACTGCTCTTTATCAGCAGGTATGCCCACCTATAGTTACACATTGTATTTAGGATGTTATAGTCACAACGGTTCTTTAAAGCAAAACATAATTGTTTTGAAGATCATTTGTAAGGGAAATGTTTGCAATTTGCTATTATATTAGCGAGAAATGACAGCCATACCTGTATAACAAGTGTAACATCTGGATAGTCCACTCCGCGAGCTGAAACATCAGATGTGACCAGGATAAGACCCTTTGACTTCCGAAATTCATCAGACACCCTGGTTCTGTAACTTTGTGGTTTCCTAGAGTGAATTTCCCGGACATTCAATTTCAGCTCACCAAGAAGGTCAGCAACAAGCCTTGTGACCATTGCAGTTGTACAGAACACGAGTACCTTCAAGAACATATTAGATTAGGCATCATGGAAGATCAACTCTACACTTTGAAATACTTGTTGATGCCATTTCACTTTATAAAAAGAATTTGCTTCTGCAACATTCAACTGTCTCAACAAAGTCAGCTACAGGATAGCTTTCTGACAGGTTGCATTTTCTTTCAATTGCAATTAACGAAAGAGTAGTGCCACCACTGAGAAAGGTATGCCTATCATTTATATATTACAGCAGCAAGTTTTGCTTTATAACTATTACCTTATAATCAACATCATCCGCAATATGCTCTTTCAGTAGAGCATATAAAAGTGGAAAGTGCTGGTCCATAGCAGCAACTAGATGTGTTTGTGTGACCTGAACCATTTGATTATAGAAGTTTGAAGATGCCATATGAATTCTTGAATACGATATACGTTATGGTACCAGCTAGTACAGGCTACCTGTGCATGAGTCTCTTCACTGCCCTTAACAGTGTCAATATATTCATGATCTCTCTTCAATGCAACGTGACAGATTTGACGAACCTTCAGGTAATAATTCATCTTTAGAACTGCAACTAGACAGTAACATCTATAAACTCAAGCCATTAAAATCAGAAGAAACCTCTTGAGGGACTGTTGCAGAGAACAGAAGTGTTTGTCGCTGTTTAGGAACAGCAGCTATTATCCTCTCAATGTCTTTACGGAATCCCATGTCTAACAGATGATCAGCTTCATCCAGAACTAGGGCTTTCACACCCATCAGCCGAGTTGCAAACCCCGCAGTATTCTCAATGTGATCTTTCAATCTTCCAGGTGTAGCCACAAGAATCTAAATCACACAGGAGAACCAGTGTAATGTGACAGAAAATGTATGGTTGAATGCAGCTAAAACATAAATTAAAAGTTTAAATAGGTTAGATGAAAACAATATCAAATTGTAGACTTAGGTTATCTGCAGAGAGCTATTGCATTCCAAAGCTGGCTGACAGTATCCTCTGAATTGAATTATGTAAGTGAAATGAAGGGCATTTTTTAAGCCTTTTTCATTGATGCACAACTTCTTTTCTTTCTTTTTTTTTTTGCAAAAAATAAAGTTTTTTTTATGATTTTTAGTTAGAAGGAGTTGCAAGATACCTATTTGCGACCCAATGAAACTAAAATACAACAATTTTGCAACTGTAAAATTCTAGTAAAAGCACAGTTTCTTAAAACAAGAAGAAAGCAACCTGGCATGGGTTTGTTTGCATCCGCTTCTGCTCTAACCCGAGCCTTGTACCTCCTATAACAACTTGAACACCAATGGAAGGATGATACTTCAACAATTTGTTAGCCTCAGCAGCAGCCTGGCTAGCAAGCTCTCTAGTTGGGCAAATGACTAGCACAATGATTGGAGGTCTCTTCTGATCATGACCAACGGGTGGTGATTTTGTAACTAATTCGATTGACGGGAGCTGACATCAAGTTTCATAGTATAAACAATAAGCACCTCAAGCATTACTAATTCTTCTATCCATGAGAGGATGAGAGCCAATACTATCAATTATATGCATCTAGCTAAAAAAGCCTTAAACGTCATAATATCATATTCAAATCACAATAGGTTCTTAAAGAACAGTTCATGAATAATGTAAGAGATTCATAGTTCTTACCAGAAAGGCCACGGTTTTTCCTGTGCCAGTTCTTGCTTTTGCTAACACATCCTTACCTACAAAGACAATGAATTAGAACAAACCTATAGACACTTAAAAGTTAGAAGCGTCATAACTAGGGGTAAGCCTATATGTGTAACTGCCAAGTGAATGTATTCAGTTTATTCTAGATTGGAAGTACGCTACAAAAGCAGCATTCAAATTCCAAATACTGTTCCCGTTGCCACATGTCAAATGGAAATACATAGACAGAATAATATATGGCAATAATTAAAAAAAAGACTGCAAATAAATACTACGCTAATAAATTTGTATTTGCAAGAAACAAACCTTTGAGAATAACAGGAAGTGTTGCCGCCTGTACAACAGTCATCTTCTCATACCCAGCATCTTTAATTGCTTTTAGTGATGGGGAAGACACCGAGCACTCATCGAACCTAGTCATGTTCCAGAAAGATGGACTTACAAACCAATATAAGCAAGTGAAGCAAGCAATATTTAATCATAAATCGCCATTGACATTACAATATGTACATAAGTAGCAATTATCTAAAGCTGCTCATAAATTTACAGAAATTTATGACACATGCCTGCTTTATTACTGAACCTCTACTATAATGTTGCCCAGGCTCTTCAAATTTGCCCTCATACCCATGTCGAGTAGACATGACATGGATCAAATTTACACAACGCTTATAAAACATGTTACCACTGTCAAGTTTTCCAATTCATCATATAACTTGTAACTACCTTGTTTCACTCAGGTAAGAATCACTTCCTCCTTGTGAAGTCATACGTGAAGCACTGGGGCTATCTATAATTTCCATTCTTGAGAAAGAATTTGCATTCGCGGAAGCCTCGTCATCATCATCAGTATCATCAACTGATTCACTGTTGTCGTCACTATTCTCCTCACTGATCAATTCTCGAAAACTATCTCTTACCTTCTCTACGCCCTCGTCCGTATCCTCATCTTCTACCTCATTTTCATCAAAATCATCTGTATCTGACAAAATTAAACCTGCTCTCTTGGAAACAGAAGTAGCTGCCCTCATACCTCCACGTCCACCCCCTCTGTCCCCCCTAGATCCTAGTTGGGAAGCTCTTCCCCCTCTAGTTTCTAATTTATAATCCCTTGAAGACAAGTCAAATGAATCACGACGACCTCCCCTTGCTCTTCCATGACTGTCAGTATCAAAATCTCGACCTCCCCTCCCCCTATTTGACACACCTCCCCTTGCATAAGCACCGGAATCAAAATCTCTACCTCCCCTTCCCCTTGATCTACTAGATACGCCTCCTCCCCTCCCATAATCATTAGAATCAAAATCTCTACCCCCCCTTGGCCCATTGACAGAACCTCCCCCTCTTGCTCTGCTCGACACAGCATAATCACTTGAACCATACTCTCTTTTCCTGTCAAAGTGACCACCGAAAGAACCCGCCCGATTCGCTCTACTAGCACCTCTTCTGCTGGCAAAATCATCATCACCATCATCGTCAGCTCTCCTCCTCCTCCTCTTGTGAGCAAAATCATCATCATCATTATCGTCATCAGTGTAGAGTTTCTTAGACTTGTTATGAGCAAGAAAGGAATGAGAGCTCAAATCACTAACCCAGTCACTGAGTTGAGCTTCATCCTCTATAAGACTCTTGGAAGAAGACTTGTTAACACTGGAAAAGGTACGAGCAGCATTTAGAGGAGCTAAAGATTGGTACCTCAGCTTGTGGGGAAAGACCCGACAAAAAATGGAAAGCCCCCGGGTAGTTTTGGGGATGGGGCGAGGGTTAGTGGTCTTCATGATCGCGAGTGTGGGGTTTAGGAGCCGTAGGATGATCTTTGCTGGCATACTCTTACCGAGAGAGGCAGAGAGAGAGAGAGAAAGAGAGAAAGAGAGAGAGAGGGCTCAGAGGAAGAGAGGCGCCCGATGGGGGTTTTACGTTTAGGGTTTAAGCAAGGCCAGGCCCCCTATTTCCCTGTCGCTGCTTTCTGTTGTTTTCTCATTGGAACCCTAATTTCCCTCTACGTCGTCGTTCCTCTCGCCCTTGGCCCCTAATTTGGGATGAACAGGTATCTAGGATTTTTCATCATTTTTTATTACAAAATTTAGTGATATCCGGTTAGAATTTTAAATTATATTAAAATTTTAATTTGAGAGTATTTAATTTTGATGATATTTAAAATCTAATAATATTTAAATTTTGATAAATACTTTTAGATTTCATAAAATAATGAATTTTGTGGAATTATTCAGTATATTTTAAATTTTTTGAATTCTCTAAAAAATCCATTATAATTGTTAAAAATCTATGTCAATTTTGAATATTTTATCAAGAGTGCGTACAAAATCAAAATCAAATATAGTCAAAACTCGTGAGCTAAAAACAATTTATTAAAATTCTAGCAGTATACAATCCCTAATCGAATCCACTTATATATCTATCAAAAATACAATTAATTTTATTTTACCAAAAATTACAATAGTCTACAAATCAAATACATATCATTCTTTATTTTAAAAGAAAATATTTTGATCATCAGTTTTAAATATCAAAATAAATATTTATATATAGAATATATATAATTTACTTATTATTTTATAGTTTTTTTCTTTTCTTGAATTATGATAATTTAATATTTTTTAGAAAAAAATAAAAAAATAATAAAAGAGGAATTACACACAATAAACTTTTACAAAACATATAAACTTACCATAAATATAAAGGTCTGGTAATTATTTAATTAATATTATACTGTCAATATTAATTTCCTTAAATGTATATATATATATATAGAAAAGAAAATTATTTAAAATAATAGATAAGATACATACTCACGCAAGTTCATCGTACAAATTATTTGATTTTTACATCGTCCAGTTTTTGACCACATAATTAAATTAATATTTTCTAATATTTTTTTGAATAATAAAATTTATATTATATTTTTGTTTTTTTGAAACCAATTTATATTATATTTTTGTTGAGAAAAATTTTAAAAAATTAATTTTTATTAATATGATCAAAATACCTAAAATTAGGATATTACACGTAAATTTGGGGCAAGAATAATCTGTTTGGGAGTATATTCGGAGGAAGGTGAAAGATATTACTAGTGCAGTGTAGGCAAATTGCGGGATGTTTATTGCCATTTGCAAGCAAAAATAGCAAGGCCGTGTTTGTAGAGATTATTTTGCCTGAGTTTATTACACCTTCCTTTTTTTGTTCCTCTTTCAAGTCTGCCTTGTCTGTATATGCAGAGCTAAAGCCCTCCTCTCCTCCTTTTGGTGCAAACAACTCAACTCTCTCCGGCCCCTTAATTCTTTTCACAAGATTCAACATTTTTCAATCTCTTGTTTCCCGTGACTCTCTCTCCCTCTCTCTCTCTCTCTCTCCCTCCCTCCCATTATAATAACAACCATCACCTCCCTCTTTACTAAATAAAACTTAATTCTTCTGGAATACAAAGCTCCAATCTTCAACTTGTTGGCAAGTATCTCAGGTATAGGTATACGTTTTCCGATTGAATTCCTAATTATCTTGCTAATTTTCTGCAGGATCTTTTCACTAATTTTACTGATTTACATGCACATATATACATACATGTATATTATACCCTAGTTTTATGCTTCCCACTTTAAGATATAGCAAGACATTTTTTAATTTTCTACTTATCATAACCTAAACGTAGATACATACTAGTGCTTGCATATGACTCAATTGTTAGAGCAAGTCCAGTAATAATATAAAATAATGAGTCTTACCGAGTCGTAGTGATTTAGGTAACTTTTAGTGTCAATTCCAATAGCAATCCCTATTTTTAGTTCCCTGCTATTATCTTAATAATAAATTTGAGAAAAAGAAGGGGGAAAAGAGGGAAAAGATAAAAAAAGAAGGAAGGAGATGAATTTTTTATCCATGAATATTAAATAGGTAATGACTACAGGTTACCTAAAATTAGGTAATAACTAGGAAATTTGGTGATGTGCTAGTGATTAGGTAATCACTAGGATAGTGTTGGAGTGCCTTCTTTTTGATACATTACCTAAATGCGAGTTTAGGAGTTCATTTAGGTAAGCTATTGGACTTGCTCTAGCTTCTTATGTTTTATTTGCTGCATATTTAGAATTAATTTTCACTATTATCTTGTTTAACTTAAAAAGAGATATATTTCGAATTTCAACTGATGATGGAATAATAAATTTCAAACAAATGTTAGGAATCTTACAATATGTTGTTTTATCTATTCTAACAAACCTTTATGGAATCCGCCTGCCAGTAAGCAATGAAAAGTTAGGAATTATGTGTTTGGGATAAGATATTCTCCAAGCTTATTAACTACTAAAGATATCGAGGACAATCTGGTGTTTACCACTTTTTTGTTTGTTAGGGTAGTGTAGTTAGTAGAAATTTATGATATTCTTTTTATATTTTATGGTCATTTACCTGACAGACATTCAAACTTGTTATTTTCATCTGGTAAAATTATTGATACAAATCTATATGTAGTCTTGCTATGCATGTGGTTCATATGTCTCAACATCTTTGAGCTCCAAATTGTGATGCAATTTTTTCTGTAGGTGGTTACTAAACTTTAGACGAAACTCAGCAAAAACCATTTTCAACTGCAAGAACGCAACTGTTCCTGTTTCTGCAAGATAAGGGTGTCGTCGGATAGATATCTGCTTGCATTTACTTAAAATGAAGAAAGTACGTACTCTTATAGTCTGAAATCCTTTTCTGAGAAAAAAAATCGAAATTTTTTAATAAATGTTACATATCTCATGTCTTTTTAGAATAGCTTGTTATCTTATATTTCTTTGGACGAACTTGTATATCTCAGCCAAAGGTAAATCTAGTTATAATATATACCTATTCTAGTTTTATATTGTAATTCCTCAAGGAATGGAAATATTCTGGTTTTGTATGAGCTGCCAAGAAATTATTAGCCTGTCACATATACAAGTACCAAATATTGAGTGTTTAATTTTTTTTGACGTTTGGGGAGTGCTGAATGCATGAAGTTTATGTAGGAATCACATAACACATCAGAGATGCAACACTCAACTCATGTATCACATGATTCTCAAAGTGGCCAACAACATAATCCAGTGGAGGCTCCTGCAGCAGATTCCGGCTCAGTTTCTATATCGAGTAATGACAACAGAAGAGTTACTCGTGAGGATATAGAACTTGTAAGACTTTATGGTCTTCAGTTTCATGATTCATATAGTTTATATCCATAGATTATTTTCAGCGTTGATTGTACATTTTTGTAGGTTCAAAATTTGATCGAACGGTGTCTGCAATTATATATGAACCGAGATGAGGTTGTAAAGACTTTATTGAATCGTGCAAGGATAGATCCTGGATTTACAACTTTAGGTATGCATCTTCAAATTGTAAAGAATTCCTTTTTCATACTCATCAGTATCATTTTGTGTAAGTTACTTGCATTCTTGTGGTTGTTTCTATAAATCACTAACGCCTTATTACAAGTCATTTTACATGCTGACTCCTTTCTAGCTAATTATATTTTTTGCAACAAAGTTTGGCAGAAGTTGGAAGAGGAAAATGCTGATTTTTTCAGGGCTTATTACATAAGGCTTAAGCTGAAGAAACAAATTACTTTATTCAACCATTTGCTGGAGCATCAATTTCATATTATGAAGTATTCTATGCCACCAGAAGTTTCTCTTGCTCCTATACAGAATGGCATTCATCCCATGCCAGGTAAAAAACATTTACATGTCGTAATGGACTTGGTGAAATCTGTTATCACTACTAGCTTATTATGTAATATTCACTTAGGACCTGAACACTTACCTGTTATATTCAATCTACTTTTAAATGATTACAGGTCCCTACCCCTTACATTTTCTATATAATATCCAATTCGCTCGAGTAAAAACTTTAGAACTGAGCTCTGCATTTGACTTCTAGTTTTCATTGATCATTGTTAGCTGTTAGGTCAAAATTATGTATGTTATTGTATTCTTGTAAGTATGAGTTAACCTAGGTTCGATCTGATCTCAATTTTATTCCCCTTTCTAAACAAAACACTCATTGCCTAAGATTATTGTTATTAATGAAGTTGGTGTCATCAATTGGACGCTTCCTAGTATACCTATTGGGGTCCATCCAATTACTTTTTGAGCATTTGATGGCTTTAGGGTGTTAGTTTTAGGTAGAAAAATGAAGTTCTGTTATATCACTTGTTCTTTTGTGAACTGGGGGGGGGGGGGGGGGGGGGGTTCACATTTATCTTTTGATAGATATATGGCAGCAGCTAGAACTTTTAGCATGACCAGACAACCTTTATTCACACAATGCCATTCTTTCAGTTTACTCATTGTGGCTCGTCTCAGTGCAGTTAACAATTTACCAATGGGATACCCTGTCCTACATCAACATCCAATTCCTGGTTCTGGTCAGCATCATCTCGACGCCATGGAAATGTCTGCTTGTCATGTGGCCAATGGGGTACCTGCACCTGGGAACTTCCATCCTATGCGGATGAATTCTGGGAACAAGTATAATTTAGTTTTGCCAAAAATTATTCTGACATTAGGTTGATGTATTCCCACATGCATACACAATCAATCTCGTAGGACTACTGAGGTTATTGATTTAGTGGAACTACCTATATCATGGTTACCCTGTTGATATGTGTTGGACATAAGTTACGTGCGGTTTCATGTCTTGAAACTTAATTATGGCTATAATTTACTCGTAATCTAGTTATAGTATTCATCCTCAATTCCACATTGTTAATGACATGTTCCTTGCTGCTGTAATTATCTTAATGTAACTTCTTGGCTAGAAATGTTAGACATAGACTCACATGAAGTTAGTAATGTGCATTAGCTGAATTTCATAGTAGATTGAGTACTGTCAAGATAATACTAGTACATTGTAACTTGTGTCAGGGGTCCCATTGTAGAGTTTATATTTTGATCATCTCGAGTTAAAGTTACTAAATATAAATTTTATTGTTTTACGAGTGTATCTCTAATTCTCTGCAAAACCAATGTTGTCCTCTAACATGCGTGTTCAAGAGCAGTAGATGATATTATCTGTGAAGAAACTCATGGTAAAGTTCATTTTAGTCGCACAAAATTGGATAACGTTTCTGTTGTCAGTGGTCAAAATTCAATTAGCTGAAGGAAAAACACATCCCTTCTCTTGGAATGTGCACCCAAGAAAGTCTACTGATTGTCATTTCTTCTTTCATCTTGAAGTATGGTGTTGGGGAACAGTGCTGCTGATAATACACCAGGTATACCACCTCAGAGTGCCATGTCATCCTTGTCAGAAATGGCTGTTAGTCCGACCTCAGTAGCGTCCAGTGGTCATTTTCCCTTCACAGCCTCTGAAATATCAGGAATGGGTGTAGATACATCAGCGCTTGATTCTGCATTTACGTCAGACGTGGCAAATTCAGTAGGATTGCAACTTGCACAGGATAATGGGGAAGGGAATTCTAGAGACTCACTGAGATCTTTGGCTCAGATCCCTTGGAGTTTTAGCCTTTCAGATTTAACAGCAGATTTATCAAACTTGGGAGGTAATTTGCAGATCAACTTGTTCAGAACCGTATTAGTGGCTTATATACTTCCAATATAGTTGAATAGTGTTTTTTCCGACTTAATACTGGTGTACTGCACTCTTTTCTGACTGTATTATTGTACATCTCTTCCTGAGAAACCCAGCGTGATCTTTACAGAGAATTAACATAGGCATCTAACTAGTGCTCACTTCACACATCCCTTAACTTTTATATGTAATCTTGTAAAGAAAAGGTAATATATATGGGTATAATACATTATATGTTTGCACAGCACATGTGAGGTTTAAAATTTGACACTCATGGTTGCTTGGAACATAGTATATATTCCAAATAGATTTAAACATGTACCATGCATATAGCATGCCCTTTTGGGTAGGTCTGTGATTACTTTAGCACAAAGTGCCTGTAATTTTTCATGCATCTCCTCGTATACATTGTTATGGTTTGTGATTAATGAGCATAATATTCTGCAGACCTAGGAGCTCTTGGGAATTATCCGGGGTCCCCTTTCTTGCCCTCTGATTCGGATATATTACTTGATTCTGCTGAACAAGATGATATAGGTAAGCTGACATGCGGTTCCTTTGTGCAGGGATTATGGAGCATATATGACATCCTATTATACTACTTGTACTAATCCGGATATAGCGAAACTATTATGAGGGTCATATACGTTTGATTAAACTTCTTTCAATACTATTACTAACAATGAGCTCTTTAGCTTATACTGCATCTTCACAGAAATGCTGATTTTGTTTCTAATTGAGACATGTGATGATAACAATATATTTTTTTAGTTGCCTGCCTTAATATCTTTATGGAACTGTATAAACTGACATCATTGCTTGACTTCAAATCTGTAGAGGAGTTCTTGGTTGATTCTATTCCCGGCCCACCAGCCCAATCTGATGACGAGAAGTCTTAGTTGATTGTGACAGGTTCTATCTATTTTGTTGAACAGATAAGATAGGGTATACATTGGTGTACAATGAAAGATAAAAGAAGGAACTGAAGTATTTAGATATTTTGCTATTTACCTCTGGGTCTTGTAAACTTTTAGTTGTTGAGAGATGATAGCAAATGTAGCTGGATGTTTGTTTTTTAGATTTTTACCTGTGATGCTGCAGATTTGTTTTGAAGTATTCTTTCAAGCTTGGACATTGTTAAATCCATTCCCAAATCAAAAGTTGGAGAATGATTTATGTCACACACAACTTCAATTTGTTTATACTGATTTATGTTGGGTGTTCACCCCAAAAAAAGGTCAATGTGATACATACAGAGAGAAATCAGGCTCTGGTTGTTTAGATAAAACAGTATAATTACAAAATAAAAACGGGCGCTGCCCGATATGAATGTAGCTGGGGTTGCCATAAAATGATAAGATTTTCCATCATCTTGCTCTTGTGTACATTTCGTCAATGACATTCTGCATTTGACAAAATTTTGCAAGTTGATCAATCAAGCATATATGATGCTCTGATACAACATATTTACAAGTCTAATTTATTTATCCAAACCTGGTAGTATTTGAGAAATTGGCCCCTCTTTTTCTTGAAAGTTGGTGTCAAGAGACCGCGTTCCATGTCAAATGGTACAGGATCGAGATGCACAGCTTTAATCATCTCGAAGCCTTTCAACTGCCAAGATGACATATGTTACTAGTGATTATGAGACTCACATCAGTTGAGCACTAGAAATGTATCGTTAGCAGAGAAGAAACCTTGTTTTGTTTGGCAATCTTCGTAAGCTCTCCAAGAAGATATGCTTTTGCTAGGGGATTGTCGCAGATGGTGCTAAAGTCTCCAGCAACTCCATTCTGGTGAGCCCATGACTCGAGCACCTCTTTGTTGGGGTTAGCAACAGCAACAAGAAAAGACTCGTAGCTGTTGCCATGGATGCAGATCTGAAAGGAGTGGGCATGTTTTTTTCTTAATTACCGGCCCTCAAGTCAAATAAATAAACACTAATTTGGTGAGAGCGAAGAGAATTACTGCATCAATGCCAGAAACAAGGGAATAAATGTTCTCCAGATTCTCAACGGAAACATATTCTCCTTGAGAAAGCTTAAATATGTTTTTCTTGCGGTCAATAATTTTCATGCTTCCATCAGGTTGCCACTCACCGATATCCCCTGATGATGCAAGACGAGAGATTCAGTCGAGATAGATCTCAAGTAAGTAAGAAGAAGAAACCAAAGCTACCAACCTACCTGTGTGGAACCAGCCATCATGATTCATCACCTCCTGTGTGAGGTCCTGACGTTTGTAGTAACCGGAGAACAAAGTCCTTCCCCGTATGCATATTTCTCCACGTGGAGTAGCCGCTGCCAGAGCATCATAGCCCATATCAGGAACAGATTCTAGGCACACATCAATGGATGGCAGTGGGGGACCCACGGTGCCAATCATGGCAACTTGGTGCAGCTGTTGGACAAATGAACCCCCGCAGGTTTCCGTCAAGCCATATCCTTGGAGAACATCAGCACAAGTGACTACTCTTAAAAAGGTCTCTACAGCAGTGGATAGTGGAGCTGCTCCCGAAAGAATCAGCCGCATATTTCCTCCTAAACCTTCCTTGACCTGAATTAGTTACTTTGTTAATTATAATCCAACCGCCACAGATGTATGTTAAACAATCACATTCACCTTACTAAACACAATCTTGTCAAATATTGGAGCTGCCGCTCCATGTTTATACCCTCTCCTCATGTTTTCAAGTTTGCTGCCCATCCCAATTTAGAGAGAGATCAGTAGAAGAAGAAGAAGAAGAACATTTAGGATTTCGATATTATTCACAACTACTTCAGATCGAATCCACATGACTTACTAAGAATAAGCAATATTGAACAATGATTTTTTGATGAGACCCCCTGAAGAAATCTTCTCTACCAGACCTAGAGTCATGTATCGAGGATGAAATATCAATCAAGAGAGCTATATATATATAAAATATAATCATAACATCCATCATGTGGTGGCCTGGCCAGCTGGTAATATTACCTGAATATATCTTGTCCAACACCCGTGGTACAGCACAAAAGATGGACGGTTTTAGTTCTTTCACATCATTCATAAGTAGTTTGATGTTCTGAAAATTTCAAGGTGGCGAGAAAATTAATACAGTATATGAAAAATAATATTCTATGTCCTAATTTTCTTCCTCATCTCTCTGTGGACCGACTTACCCCTTGCCAAAATCCTATGGAGGCACCAGAAAATATGATCTGTTCCTCCATCACCCGATCAAATATATGTGCTAAAGGAAGATATGACAAATACACATCCTTTTCTGTAAACTACTAGTACGTACAACAACAACAACAAAAAAAAGAGGTCAAAAGAGCTGCTGCAGCTTGCCAGTAATAACTACCAACTAGGAATATTTGGAAAACTTAACTAAAAAGTTGTTGTTAGTGAAAATATATATCATATATATATCCCAATAACAATTACATATATAGTACTTACCTCTGCATTTATGCTCCCTAGATGGTGATTAACTCCAGATATAAGCCAGATAATGCTTTCATTGGTGATCATCACTCCTTTGGGGTCCCCGGTTGTTCCACTTGTATACATAATCGTACATACATCACTTTTCTTCTTTGCTGGTAGCTCAAACTCCTTACCTATTCCCTGTACAGTCGTATATGAAATCTTCTCTGAATGAATTTTATCGTTATAGTCCCCCTCATTTGTTTACAGCTCGACACTCATTTTAAGACACATATAAAATATAGTTCTATAACTTATTTTTAAAATTTTCCTTTTTTGTATAAAAATTTAAACATCAAATTTTTATTGAGAAAAAAAAAATCAAAATAATTTATCAAAACTACGTTTTACGAGAGTATTAAAATGCGTGCCGAGCCCCCGTCCCCCAATGTAAACAAATGAGGGGGACGGAGGGAGTAGATTTTTATATACTCCCTCCGTTTCTTTTTATTTTTCTCGTTTGAAATGTCGGGATTGTTTATAACATGAGACAAATTACTAATTTTTATAACACAAAATATAGTCGTGAGTGATCTTGTTTGATTCGTATTCACGAGTAATTTAATACAATGAAGTTTTTATACCTAATACTAATACGAAATTGAAGATATTAACGATCAAAAATGTGTGTTGGCAAACGTGATAAAGGCATGTAGAAAAAGTAATATGATACGGAGGAGTATTGTTCTGCAAGGAATCACAGCCAAGTTATGCGAGACTATATTATTATTTCCAACACTTAGAATGTTGATATTTTATGCCAGAAGCTCCGGAATCAAGTTGTTGGTTGTGAATGAACCAGTAGTCACGTACAGATGTCTACGCATAATATCAGTGAAAAAAAATCCTTCAATTCTTAACTCCAATATTTTTATTCATAAGCAAAGCACTCATGATAGGTTTATTGTCGTATGCTACCGATTATTTTATTATATATACTTCAATGAAAAATAACTTATACAAAGTATAATAAAAAATAATATCAATCTCGTTATTCATCAAATATTTGTTTTATGAATAAAAAATTAAACTTTGTCATTTTTGTCTAAAAAATTGTTAAAATTAATCATGGTATCTAAACCGGTCATTCGTTCAAAGTGGGTGTCAAGTATAATCAAAATTAAAAATCAAAAATTAAAGAATTACATCGCTTGGGCGATGTTATATATGATTAGTATTCTATATTGAAATAAAATTTTATACATGAATAATTTAATAATTATGAGATCTAAATTAGAATAAAATTATTATTTGTGCAAGAGTGTGAGTTATCTGTAGGAAGTAGGTAAGCAGAGCAGCTTACCAGAAGCAAAAATTCATCCCAAGAAAAAAGTGGCAGAGCAAAGCTATGAGCGATCGCCTTTTGCTCGGACGTTATCTTGCCAAAGCTTACTAGAGCTAGAAAACAGTAGAAAGATTTATGTTGGGGTGTCAAAAGATTGGAAGAATATATAGAAAATAAATGTAAAACTTACTTTTCAAGTGTTTTGACACGCTGGGAAGTGTTTTCAGAAGCTGCATATATTATTAGTGTAGTGTTATGTGGTATATGTAGGATTAAATTAAAAATATGTACGTGTAATATATATAGATGGTAATAATAACCTCAGGAAGTTTGGTTTCGTCGGCAAAAACAATGGAAATCTCTGCATGACATATAATATATTCCACAGCACCCGAGCCGAGAGTGTCATAGAGAGGGACACAGTAAAGGCCATAAGCATTGCATGCCTGTTGAGAAATAATTAGCGGATGCAATGAGTGTACGTGTGGCTAAATAATAAAATTTACCTGCATGCTAATAACCCATTTGGTGCAGTTAGGTCCGTAAATACCACATCGTGCACCCTGCGGATGGATGGATGGAGGGATGATGAGGAGGAATAATAACTTGAGAATTACCAGCTAGGTAGAATTGAAAAATAAAGAGATCGATCGTCGTTACCTGGTGAGCCCCACGCACGCGGATGGAGGCTCCAACCTGTAAAACCATGTCGTACACTTGCTTGTAAGTTAACCACGCGTACTTTCCTGCCTGCACCAACGCCAACGCCAATAATACTAACAACTAATAGTAGTAGTAGTAGGTTATAGTAATAGTAATAGTAATAATCGCAAAGAACTACTCCATTCCATTTGGATTAGTTATAGACCTCTCCCTTGACAATCTCTCTCTGCCCAAGCATTTGGTTTTCCGGGTACTTTTCAGCAGAAACTCTGCAGCATAATATATATATATCCATCACCATTCAGCACCACTGCTTTATTAGCATTCATGGAGCTAGCTAATTTTACAAAGGAACTATATACTAGTAGCTAGCATGCAAAATGATGGGAGTGAGTACCGGAACATATCCCAACAGCTCTCAATCCCGATCGCTGGTGGCCGGAATCCATCTTTCGCCAACACGTTGCGGTAAACCGGTCCCATCAACGGCCTTCCGCCGCCTGCTTCTTTTGCCTCCTCCACCTCAACCACAAACCTCTTCTGCGCCATTATGCTAATTTTCTCAGCTCCAGAAGAATAATGTCAAATAATATAAGTGTAAATTAGCTGGCCTTGCCACCCGCTTTAATACACAAAGACGACTTGATAGTAATTTATGGTGTTTCTACACATTTTTCTTCACCAAATAAATCTGCCGTCCACCTATAAAGAATAAACTGCATGCTAGTTTACGTGGACCACAAGTCTCAAATATTGCTTCTGCTAATTCATTGTTGGGTCGGGAAGATTACTAAACATAGTAGTTGGTTTCATTATTGACTTTAAGATTAGAAATCAATGTAACCAAATGTAGCTGTGACTGATCAACTGTAAGCAAGTCCCCCGGTATTATTCCTACCTACTCTGCCCACAGTTAAATATCGTGTTTTATTAAGGGAAACCTTTCTTGCTACTGAACATGGACAAAGCTAGCCTAGGGACCAGAGGAGGGGAGGATATATACACACCCCTTTTATCTGATATGAACCTAGAAGTGGTGTTTTTGATTGAGATTTTAAGACATTTTTTCTCATTTATGAAATCCGAGTATATTCGATTCAGATTTTTTTAAATCTATTAAAATCGGGGTATTCAATTGTTATTTTAAGTTATGCTATAAAAGCAGGTGGCATTCAATTGGGATTTTGAAATATGTTATAAAATCCGGTGGCATTCAATTGTGATTTTGAATTATGCTTTCAAATTTGGTGATATTCAATTGGGATTGTTTAAAATCCATTAAAATATGATGGTATTCAAATGCTGATGGATTTTGTAGCATTTTTCGGTGTATTTTAAATTTTTTGAAATCCCACCAAAATCTATGGGATTTTCAAGCATTGTGCTTAAATCCTATCAACTCTGCGACATTTTATAAAAATCCGCAAAAAATTAAAATCACATTGAATCTATTAAAATTCATAGTCTAAAAACAATCTATTATATAAAATCCCAATTGAATACGTAAATCAGCTAAATTTATATTGTATATTAGGTTTTGATAAAAGGCGGCAATTCAGTGTATATTCTTTATAATATATCAAAATATCAAAATTTAATTAATTATAAATATCAAATAACTATTATGATATTTATTGCAATGTCCTTGAAAACGCCATATAATTAGTAATTAACTACTATCTATCATTATTCATTCAATTTTATTTTTATATTAAAATATAAAAATATTAATAAAAATTAAATCTTCTTTAACAAATATTTATAAAAAAAATTATACCTTCTCTCCAAATTCTTTAACAAATATTTATACAAGAAGAAGAAGATGATATGTTATTTGCCGATGATTGTATAACATAATATCACTTAATAGATAAAAATATAAATAATTATATTATTTCAAAAAATATATATAAATAAGTATATATTATATTAAATATAAAAAAATGTATAACTAATCCAACAAATATCAATTAAAATATAATATATATAGTATCTAAAATTAAAATAATATAAATATATTATATTTTAAACTAAACTAAACGAAAAAAATTAACTGACATAACTTTTGTTTGATAAAGTTTAAAATCATTATGAATTTATCTATAACTAAAAAAATAAACTTATAGAGTAAATCTCAAATTAGGGTTTTGAGAGTCGACTCCCAAAATTAGCCGTCACTTCTTCATTCTTCACCTTCATCCTCTACATCCACCAAATCATTTTCGCTCTCCCATCTTCTCCACTATTTACCTGTTTTTTGTTTTTCAATAAAATCGAGTGTTGCTTAAACCTCGAAGATTTCAATCGAGTTTTATTTTCAGATCTGTTTCGGATTTGAGCTTGGACTTGATTGTTTTCTGAATAAATCAGATCTTTTGAAATCAAAGGTCCGATTGTGTTTTTCCGTCTCGCCTTTTGGCGTGTGTTGATTTAGTACCCAATTTTTGGGTGTTATATTTGTGGTTATGTCTTCCTGCATTATCAATGAGAATGATTGGGATGGAGTTTTGGGGGATCTGGTTTATCGCATCATTAATACTTTCGGCTCAATGAGAATGATTGGGATGGAGTTTTGGGGGATCTGGTTTATCGCATCATTAATACTTTCGGCATGTCTATAGCTGGCTCCCGGCATGTAGATAGCTGGGGTATGCTTGGAACGGTGGTGATCGCATGTGCTCACCTTTCACAAATTATAGTTGTTCATTATTCGAGGATTATTGTTCCTCATTGCTTAGTTTTTGCAACTGAGTCGTCTGAACACCGCAACAGCCATGGAACTATTGTGAAGGTCAATTGTGAAGCTACCATTTTCGGGATTGATGTAGGCTGGATTACTCGAGAAGCCTTTGTATTCATTTTCAATTTCAAGAATCATTGGATTCATTGTGTTAAGCAGTCTGGAAACAATGCGGCTATTTGTTTAGCTCGTTTTATTGTTTATTAACCTGATTGCATTGTTAGTTGGGGATCTGTCTCGACTAGACTTGTTTTAATTAATGGAGTGAATTTGCATTTTGTAAAAAAAAAAAAACAAATAAAAATAATCTAGGAGTCTAAAACTAGTGATAGCGATAGCAACGATACGTCAGGATTGTTATGCAACTGCAGAAGAAAAGGCCTATGTGGTGAATTAAGCAAACTACAGAAGCTGAGGATGCAGCTAAAGCAAACATGCTAAGAGCTAGTGAGCTATGTAAGGAAATCAAAGCTGTCCAGGAGTCCATTGGACAGGTGAAGTTTGCATCTGTAGAAACCCAGCAAGATGAAGCAAACATACATGCTGAAAATTAAGGATGTTCAGAAGCAATTACATAAAGCTAAGCTTGAAGAATCTGCAAAGAAATTGCTTGCTTATATAGCTTTGAAGGAGGAAGTTGATCCTAAGCTCACTGAACAACTTGAATCTGAGTTGGCTGAAGCAACCACAGCGATAGGAGTTGTACGTAAAGAGAGATCGACAGTGCAAGAACTTCAGATCTTGATTCTGTGAAATTAGCTGTCACTTCAGAGCTGGAGTTGGTCGAGGCAGTGAAAGCTAGCTAGTGAGAATGAGGCCCTCAAGAGATTGGAGGCTGCATAGAAGGAGATCCAAGAGATAAAAGCTTCAACACAGTAATCATTGAAGAAACCTGAGATGGCTGAGGCAGCCAAAAAGGCAGTAGAGGGAGAGCTCAGCGTGAACAAAAGAAGGCAGCAGAAACTGCATCTTGATCGGATACCGGCAGAAACAGAAAAGTCAATAGAGTCATCACCCAACCACCATAGTCTCCAAAATCATTACCAACCAGAGAAAGTAGAGAAATCGAGCAAGCTGGAAATTAAAGGCTAAGACCTCTATAACAAAAAAAGTTCTAGTACCTAATCTCAGTGGGTGGATGGCGGGTCTTATCTCCCAGGCGAGAGACCATTTTGATGCATATCTGTGACCAAAAATTTAAGCAACTATGAAGCTTGAGCTAACATTTTGGGTTTGGTTTAGACTGAATGTAACATATTTTGGATTGTTTTTTTCTTTCCTTTTTACATGGAACGGGTGATATATTTGGCGGTAATGGATTGAAATAGACTGTATTTTTACTCGTTTGTTTTGCACATGCTTGAAGTATTGTTGAAATACATAGAAAATGTTTATAATTCGTCCCCATTGTATGTTTCATGAGCCAAGATTTTGGCAAATCTGACTATCCGCACTGATTGAAATTATTAAAAAAATTGAAGTCTGTCACTTAACTACTACTACAGCAAAAAAACATAAGCTTATTAATCAGTATTATATATGAAAGAAGGAAACAATCTCCTGCAATGTACCCAGCCTATTAACTATGCTTTTTACTTCTCTCTGCACAAATTACAAATAATTGGTATGGAAAAAACCTGAATGCTAATTACTCCTGTAAAGGGTCATTGAAGTCTGAGAAGGATCCATTTCTTTTGGGGGATTGTAAAAAATGAGTATCTACAATTTGTTGCCTAGTTCATAAATTGCCGACAGATTGGAGTTCTACATAGGCAGGGGACCTTCTGTTCATCGCTCTCGTCAGGATCGAACTTGTAATCATACCTGTACACAGAAACATAATTAAATAGTCTGGCACACATGCAAAGTCAGAAGTTATTGTGTACCAAGAAAACTTGAGATCATCGCAACCTACGTCAACTCATCTCCGGCGAGCACCCTGGTTTTCGCAATAAGTACTATCCTGCTTTCTTCTCCACCCACACTTAATATCCTAGCATAACAGTTAGGCATGCACTGCAGTAAAATCACAAAAAAAGTTAAAATTCCATTTGGGAAACAATATTCTGAATGTCTTAGGAAAAGAAAATAAAGTGGACCTCTTAAACAGGAGACACTATACATGTGATAAACACTAATGTGATTTCAAATAAAGAATAGCCCAGTGGTGGGTCGTGATTTGTAATCCACAAAATGAAGAATGAACCCCTTTATTTAGCATAAATTTAAATCAGGTCTCCGGTGCTTCCAGCTCTGGAAGCAATGGCAACTTACTTCTAGCATTTTTATTTTATTTTTTAAAAAAAAACCTGTCTACAGCAGATTTGGGAAGATAAAGTATGTGAAAAACCGGTAAATATACTTGCTTATCATATATAAAGGGAAAAGACGCATTTATCAATATAAACTCAGCACTGCAGAACTTACTGAATGATTAATCAAGCGACCAATGTTCCCCCTCTCAGTTGCATCAATTACTACTTCTTCACTGATCTTGAAAAGCTGCAGAAGACACGAACTACAAATTATGCAATTATAAAGACCTATATTACAAAATGACTGTAATTTGTTGATAAACAATCACTTTAGACCCAGAACATTTCCCAAGTTCAGTGTTCGAGTTCAAAACTAATTATCATCTTGATTTACAGCATGCTTGCAAGCATTATAATTAACTCACGTAACAATCTTTGCCTTCTAAACGGTACCGTGCCTCCCTAATATCAGCCACACTTCTCCTTACCTTCACACCACGATACTCCAGAACCTGAGCCAAATACGAAAAAATGAAGAGTTGTAGAATTATGTGCAAACCATATTCGAAAGTAAACACTAGATTGGAAATTGCTTTCGAGTGATACTGTGGAAATGCATGAAGGGGAGGAGTATTAAGAAACAGATTGTTAAGAATAGTCTGAAACTGACTGTAAATTTACCATTTCTCCTTCTTGAATGTTCCGGCGAGCAAAAAGTCCCCATCCATGTATTCCAGATTTCCCAAAACAAACCCTATGATTTTCTGTTTTCTGAAGCACAGAGAAAAAGCCAAACTGTGAGAATTCCAAAAAATTACAGAACAGCAGCAACTTCAACACTCATAATTGAAAGGCCTAGAACCTGTAAATCATGAAGCCGTTCTTTTAATGTTGAAAACTTGTGGGCACCTTTGACCTCCTGTAGCGTAAAAGTAATAAATAATACTTGCGAGGATATTCAGGTTTGTAAAACAAAGTACTAAATTATATGGTAAAAATTAAGACCATAAAGTAATTTTAAGAGAATACAAGCAGCAAACAAACTTACTACATGCATGCTTAAGCAATCAATTGCTTCCAATGAATGATGTGTAGGTCCCATAAGCCGGTGGAACCTAGGTTCTCGTACAGAATTCTATAGAAAAGAAATGACAATTGAGGCAAGAAAATAGTGGAAATATAAACTTAGAGAATATATTAATAAACAATTAGATAAAAAGGGATCTCTGGATTTGATTTACAACTTTGATAATCTTTTTATAAGCAAATCAATGTTTACTATGGTATGTATGCCATCTTTTAAGATCACAGCAAGTAAAAAACTTATGTGCACACAATAGTAATTTTTTACATCCAAAACCTAAGATAAAAATCCAAAACCATTTTAAAGTAAATTACTAGCACAAGATAGATACCTACCTAACTTTTATTGGATGATAAAAATAGCAAGAAATATAAATCTATAATGTATGGCAATTAAAATATTTCTTGATTGACAGTTTTGTTTATTTAACAATTCAATATTTCAGTGACCCAAACAAATGTTAATTTAACATCATTTATTTAAAAACTTAAATATTTTTACAACTACAAACTATAAAATTAATTGGAATTTGTTATAGTAGAAATTAATAGATGTACTCAAATAAAGCATGCACTTACAAATGAAAAAAAAAAAATCTAACTATGAGAAGTTATAGAAGCTACATACAAGATGCCAAAGTATATAAGATGCATAGTTTTTTCTTGCACGAGATAGGAATCAATTTACTAATTTTCTCAATAAATAATTTTGTAAAATTATAACCACGGATTCTCAAGACATAATTAATATCTAGTTAAAAAAGGAAACAATTAAGATTAGGAAAAAGAATCAAGTATGGACATAAGAGTGACCGGTATCAATGAAAACATAAAAACAAATACACACATTTTATATAAACAATAAAATAAATATTCAGAATAATATATACCATAAATTGCTACTTAAATTAAAAATAACTATAGATACTCACTTTTACAAAGTATGCTAATAATATAATAATCTTTATAATTGTTTGCATTCTATTTCGAGGTAAAATGTTAAATTTAGGTTCATATCTCATATGAGCTAGTTAGTTAATTTTTACGCACTGATAGTTTTTTTTTTAGTATGCAATAGCTAGTGCTTAAATTATATATAACTTTATTTCTTTACAAATTAAAATACTTATGTTGTAATTGGTAAAAAAAGGTATTATAACACTATCATAACACATCATTTTTACAAAAAATGATTTGTTAAGACTATAATTACATAGTTAAACACCAGTTAAACTGAATATATGAAATCATCCAAATTATTTATATTAAATATTATAGAATGAAGAAAATGGAATCTTGAATAGAATCATATATATATCTTTCGCATGATTAATTATACATAGAATCATGTTATTTTTAATCCATATTTATTGTTAAAGATGTTAGATACTATTATAATTCATAATAAAAGGTTAATTAGCTTAAAAATTTGAATTCAATTCAAGTTTTGGATGAGATTCTATATTCGATTCTAAAGTGGTGTTTTTTTTTTCTTTTAAGGATGTTCTTTTTTGAGCAATGGCCTATAAGTATATAATTATATATAATATTTAATTTTATAGATCCCACAAAAATTATATTCATATAAAATTCAATAACTCTGATTTGTTTACATATAAGACTTAATACCCTATTACGAATATTCTGATACATATTTAGCGGGTGTTGACCCTTTCAATCTTTTCTTAAAAAATTGTCCAAATTACCGCAATGCCAAAGTAAATATGCTTTATAATAAATGTTAATCTATCATTAGTTTATGATTCCTGAGCATGTTTCCAATGTATTCTTGTAGTTTCTTGTATAACTGATGCAGAACTAGGATAGAAGCAATACAATAGCAGAGAATTACAGCATAATAGATGCAGAAATGTAGAAAGATCAGATAGAAACTTGCACGATATGATAAAAATTTAGAGAAAGTTACAGATCTAGAGAGGAGTGGTGGATAACATTCCATTTTCATATATTCGAAGTCACAAGGCATAAGTAGCCATACAACTGGTATTTATACCAGTGCCCCCTATTACTAACTCACAAAATACTAAAATGCCAATTACAACTATACTGGCTTCTAAATTCTAATTGATACTAGTGTAATGCTAATAGGTAGTTCTTGACAGAATCCACCTTTTTACATATATATGCCTGAGGACCAGTGGCAAGGCATAGGAATTTATGGTAGAAGTCCAGCCCCCCCCCCCCCCCCCCAAGCTGCATTTGTTCAAGTTTTGTGCATGTCACAATTCTAAATGATGTGCATGCATTAAAACATCGTACGAATGCGCATTTACTGGTTAAATAGAAGGATGTACACTGGGTGTCTCTAAAAAGTGCACTACTAGTGCTTGTGTCTGGCCTTAACCATTGGGCTATCTGTTCAAGCAATTTGTGATCTGTTAAACTATTTAAACTTTAAATTTCAATAGACCTGTACTGCTAACATAAATCACTACATTCACTATGACCTATAGTTACATGGGACGAGTTCGATTCGAGACGGAGGGGGCGAAATCGGATACAAGGAACATCATTTTTGGTGAATTCGGTATGAACGTTTGGGTACACGAAATGTTCGGGTACGATGGAACGTATGGGTATGATGAGTCTATTTTGAAAAAATTATATGTAACTAGATTAGTCCCATGTAGATGCACAGTTTTAACAAAAATATTATTATATCATTTTAAGAAAAAAAATATTAAATATATTATAAATTATCATTATTTAAATGATTAATATATAAAATTATATCTCATTATTTTTGTTGATTACGTTTTCTTGTTTATGAAATTAAAATTTTTATCTGTAATGTGAAATACAAAATGATATTAAATATGTATTAACATTAAGCGTTAACAAATTATATAATTTTTTCTAGACAAAGCACATATAACTATAATATAACCGGAGGAAAGACAATTATATACTATGTAAATTAAAACTATATTATTTTAGTTAGGGAAAATAGATTTTTTTGTCACCGAACTTACTATAATTTTTATCCTGGAGAGCATGAATTATTTGAAGTCATTAATTCCATATTGATGATTTAATGAATTTCTAGAATTCTAATTACGATTTTTCCTGATTTTAATATTATATCACCTCATTTTATGTTATTATTACTATATACAAAGATATAAACATACATCATATTATCAAAAAATTATATACTATATGTATTAATGATGCTACAAAAAAATATCACAATGCTAATAATCATATCCGAACCTAAGTGACTAAAAATAAATCTAAACCTAACATCAGTGACTAAAAAGAAAAAAAATTAGTTGAGTGACAAGTTTCTAAAAACATAATAAGTTCGGTGACAAAAAAATCTATTTTCCCTTTTAGTTACATTAATGAATATATATGTGTGTGTGTGTGTGTGTGTGTGTGTGTGAATGTATGCCTATATAATATATATATATAATATATATATATATATATATATATATATATATATATATTAATGAGGATTCGACTATGTTATGAAGAACTTTTGTTTAACTATTATCTTTCGGTATTCAAATTTTAAATTTAATTTTTAAAACTTCGATATAAATTATTTAATGAGTATTAAATATCTTTAAAATTAATAAACATTATGTATATATTAAAAAAAGTAAAATTTTCGAAATTTTAGAAACATTTAACTAAATATTCTAAATAAATTTATTAAAGACTATTCTCAAAAGACAGGACTAGAGTCATGTTCGACATTGCATATGTCAGTAATAAACAGTACAAATACGATATATTCAATTATTAAATATGATAAATCATATATTATATCTAAATTAAATGATTAATAATTTAATTTTGATGTTAACTATATAATATCATCAATATTTCATATGTAAAAATTATGAAAAATAAAATGTCTAAGTTTATTACGATTATGCTTAGATATAATGAATATTTACTACACAATGATCATATTATAAAAATTTACTACTTTATAAAGTTCTGAAATGTAAGGAATTAGAGTGACATCCAAAAAGTAAAGTGTAAGAAATCATATGAGATGGAATAAGTTAATTTTACATAAAACTTTATTATATTACACCGAAAATATTGATCCTATTAAATAATAGCTGTAATTTCATTTAATTAATGTGTATATATCATTAGATGGAGCTTACATATTTGTTTTAATGGGTTCGTTTTGTTTGTAAGATAGTTAATAATTAAAAAAAAAATCAAATGACTCAGAAATGAAATTTTTAAGAAATTTAATATTTTAGAAAACATTTAGATGCATGTATATAATTAATTATATTATAATGCATGCATAACATTTATTGTTAAAACTTTTAGAAAGTTACATGTGGACAATGATGACATCAACATTGTTTGTTTTAGTAATAACAAGTATTGATTATAAATATATATATATACATAAATATATATATATATATATATATATATATATATTCAATTACAATATACAAATAGATAATATTAAACACATTTACTAATAACATTATTTTAACTCGTGTATTACAAACTTACTAATATTTTATGATTTACAAGATAATTGGGTTTGAAAATGAGATAATTTATTAGCTCCAGGGGTCGTTTGGTTGGTGGTACCAGGAATCGAGCATGGGTACCAAACCCATACCTCATGTTTAGTTGAATTATTTTATTCTGATATCCCATACCTCAAAACCCCAAGGTATGAGTTTTTAAATTTAAATGAGGATGTGGATATGAGAAAGTCATATGGATATCATTTTTGTTGTTATTTTTTTTATTCTTCCAAAAAACCATTTATAATAACAAAAAATTATTTATATGTACAAATAAATGTTATTATTAATAAATAATATATACAATTTTTTTATATAATATAATAATTTAATTTAATCAATAACATAATAATATTTTGACTTTACAGATTCATTCCAACACTCTACCAAAAAACACGTCCCACGTTTCCGGTTGCGACCCCCACTTTTTCCGGTCGTGTTTGTTCTCGGATCTGGGACAAACGAACCAGGTCACCAAATGTAACCACGGGTCACGTTTCTTATATCTATGCTACGAGCCTACGACTAATGAATACAACATTGAGTTAATATATATAACTACAAATACAACACTAGTACTGCAACCTACAACTTGAAATGTAAGCTTAATGTGAGAGTCCATTATTAGACAATCTCCAATAGTTTCTTGACTCACTCCTAAATATAATATAAAATATTGACTCTTAGTTATTCACTTCTTATATTCACTCCTTATTTTTGTTTTATATTATTAAAAGTAAGTCATGTGCATAAAAGTACAAAAGAAAGTGGATGGAGAGAGAATGGTTACTTACAAATTTATTATAAAATATTAGTTAAGAGTGGCTAGTAGCTCTTAAAAGTGAGGAGAGAAAAGAGAAATTTAAGGAATTTAAGAATGACAAGGAGTCTATTGGAGCAAGCAAAACTACAATCCTCTTCAAATTTCAATTTATGAGCCACTGTAAAGAGCCTATTGGAGATGCTCTATTTTGTGATGATTTGCATTGATATTTTATTTTTATATATATTACTGCCTCCGTCCCATTAGGCTGTTATCGTTCATTGTTTGCACGCATTTTGAGGCTCTTATAAAGTATGGTGCTATAATGTTTTTAATTTATTTTTTTTCTGAATAAAAGTTTAAACATTAAACTTTTATTCAGAATTTCTTTTTGAAAAAAAAACATCATGGAACTATATTTTAAAGAGGTCTTAAAAAACGTGCCAAAAAGTGATGTTAACAATCCAACGGGACGGAGGGAGTATTACTTGAAAGAAAAAGAAATATTTCTATAACTAAAACACTACGGATATTAGAGCAAGTCCAAGAGTGTCCTAGTTCAACCCCTAAATATAATATAAAATATCATGTCCTACTAACTTAGGACATATTTCACTAACTTGAACTCCAACAATGTGCCTTATTCTCATAATATGTCTAATATTTTATTATTAAAGACTCTCTTTCATCATTAAAGCATAATATAAAAGTAGAGAGAGAAAGAGAGTGTTAATTAGAATTTATAATAAAATATAGAATAGGGCAAAGAGAGATGTGCCTCAAAAATAGGGCTTGAGGACCTTGTCCTAGTGATATCATCACTAGGACATTGTTGGATCAAGTTTTTTCATCAATTGCCCTAAATTATAACTTAGGACATGATATAGGGCATCTCTTGGACTTGCTCTTAAGATAGTAG
Source organism: Daucus carota subsp. sativus (assembly GCF_001625215.2). NCBI lineage: Eukaryota > Viridiplantae > Streptophyta > Magnoliopsida > Apiales > Apiaceae > Daucus > Daucus carota. The sequence continues at coordinate 59,050,977 of NC_030382.2, forward strand.
TGGATAGTGATAGTAACAATAACAGTAAATGAGCACGCATAAAAGTTCAATATAGCAAATAAGCTCGCTGAAATAATTTACAATAAAGTAAATGCCTTCAACATAACAACTTCAAGAATTGTACCGTATTTTGCAACCTCTTGTAGATGCGACACCTTGCCGAAGAAAATGGCTCGTACTCATTTGTCTCTCCCGTTAATCGTTGGGGAAGTTCATTTGTCTTGCACGAAACCAACCTTGATCCCCGTACACATTGTGATTGATTGAGCAAATTTCTGGCACCAAAAATGCCTGTTGGAGTCCGTATTACTATACCATTACCTGACTCGGGACCACTGCATTAAGAACGTGAAAGCTGTGGAGTCTGAGAAATTAAAGAACTCACCAAACAATTGACAAACAAACTTCTTGTGCACGGGGCATATAAATTCAAAGAAATTCAAAGTACAAGTTGACATCATCCACTGGAACCTCTCCAGTGAAAGCTACCATCCTCGACGATGTACCACTTCACATAAAATTATAACGTAGTATAAAATTGCTACACAGAAGCTCAAAGAATCTTATTCAGATTATTGGCATTTTCATGATGCATAGAAAGACTAGTCCTACAAATTTTCTCTATAAAAACGTATTACTACGAAGTAAACCAACCATTCCCCGTATATCCCACACAAAACATAAAATGTATACCAAGTAAAACTATCACGCCATATTTGGAACTTGGAAGCCGAAAGAAGGATAGACCCCAGAAAAGAAATGTTTCTTAGTTAGGATAGACCCATAGAAAAGAACCTGTAAGGTGTATGTTCTGCAGACAAATGCAAGTATGCCTTGCATCCTAACTGAGGTTAGTCCAGACTTCAGATTGATGCTAAATTATATACACAAGTCAAAGTTGGATTATAGTAGGACTACCGGGCACCAATCTACAATCAATATGCTTTGTGCAATAAGTTGATCTAAAATCTAAATGATCGAGCCGAATAGGTAATTATGCTCGCACTGCACCTGTTCTACTCACGTATTCGAGGAAAAGAGCAAAGGGCAAAACAAGGACATTAAAAGGAATTCTGGGTATTTTGGCGGGGAAAGGCATGTTACTAGATTTGGGGAAAAGTCAGTAATTAGGTACTATTATGAACTTTTCAGTAGTGTAGACTGTAGAGCTTGGTGGGGAGAGTTTCAGCCTCTCGAATGCTGTAATAGGCTTGCAGAGTTATATCTTGTAATTCCTCAGTCAAAAACATAATCAGTCAGTTACGTTTCTGTTCAATTAGTTGTGCTTTAAATACTGTTTGTATTTGAGTCTCTGGCAAATTACTTTATGAACATTAGTCCCTGATTACAGATGAAAAAACATTTTTATCACAGAGCTAGCAACCTGATTTTTACATGACTCAAGCCAAGAAAACAAACTAATGAAAAAAAAAAAGATTCTAGTACAAGACAGTATCCCCATTCCAGGTTAGTATTACTGTTCGCCAGAAACCTCTACCATTACCATTAAAGGAGACTTGATATGGCACCACATGAAACCCGTCACAATAAAAGCATAACTATTAAGATAAAAACAAACAATAAAAACTTTAAAACACAATGTTGATGGCAACAATTTTTTCTTACCTGTGAACAGCACAATAGGAGACCCATTTTGTGACTTGCTGCCCGTTCCTCTCTAAACTTTGCAACTGAAAACAGAGAAATTGAAAATGCTGGATCTTCATTTTGTGTGTGCATATTTTAACAAAAATAATAAACTTTACAAGCATGAATAAACGAGTGAAGCCAAATCTGTCGCAGCAATAAATGTATAAATCATCTCACATGTCAGTAACATCTTGTCCCTAATCTGGAAGAACTCGACTCATTTAAAAAAAAGGGCAACTAAATTGATACACCAAGGAATATGAGGAGTACAATTTGAGTATTGGTATCATCAATGCGCAGTTCCCATATCAAAAAGGGTACTGAAAGTTGTAACTCTTGGTAAATTGTGACAAGCATAATTCAAGTGGATAAAAAAGAAAGATGAGGATAGTTATCTTAGAGCATCTCCAAGAGCCTCTTAGTTGGCTCCTAAATATAATATAAACAATGTGGCTCTTAGCAATTTAGTACAAATTTAAGAGTGTAAACTCCAACAATACTCTCTATATCTATTCTCTATTTCATATTTTATTCATATTGAGCTCCACTATAAAACAAAAAGGAGAGGGAAAGGTGGAGATAAATTGGAGTGAATGAATTTTTTATTGTGTAAAATTAAGTTAAGAGCTATGTGGTGGCTCTTAACTTTGAGGAGAGAGGAGAGAGAAATAAGAGGTTCTTAGTGATTTGAGGAGCCACTGAGAGTCTGTTGGAGCAATTTTTTTCCTCATCCTCCTCAATCTCAAGTTAAGAGCCTAAATGAAGAGTCTCTTGGAGATGCTCTAACAACAATAACTGCAGAGCTATTGCACAGTTGCATGCTGCTAAAAACTATTGTCTTATTAGGCTGGGGCGTATGCATCTTAATTATAGTAGCAGGAACTTACTTCCATGTGATAACCGGCTCTCAAAGCACACATAGAATGAAAATAAGTAGCACACTTGCAACACTGTGCGCAAGAACCATGTACTTGCTTGCAGATAACACATGCCTGTAATTAGAAGACATAACTGGATGATTATACAACAAGTCCCTCTGATACCTATCACCAGCAAGAAAATGTGGTGCGGAGCTTGTGCCCTTGTTCTATCTAGATAGAATAAGGACACAAGCTTATGCATAGGTATCATATAACTTATTTTCAACCATATTAGCACAAGTCATTAAAAAATCAACTTTGTTCTTTATATCGTTGCACCTTCAGAAAAGAATCTAACGGGCTTTTAAGAATCCCAACAGCAGGTTCCATTTTCTTAAAGTTCGGAAAACCAACTTCAGGACGAAACCATGCACATGTGACATGAACCCACAAAGTGTCAACATCAGTTGGCTTTAAAGCACCACCTGCAAAGTGATTCATTATGGTACAAGTGGATAAGTTTAGCAATATATCTGTGTATGTTTATGGTTGTGCTTTTGTGTTATACGGGTCTTTCATGTACATGCCTTTAATTGGGCACAAGCAACACTCTCTCTCAGTATCTGGAGTTTCACAAGCTCTACAAACCCAAGAAGTGAAATCCTGATCACTTGTCACACCATAGCATTCTTGATGAATGGCAATTTGACATCTGGGGGAAAAAAAAGAGGCTTGGTCATTTTACTTAAATCACAACATTAAAGCAAACTCAAGCAAATTGCATATATATGAGCCACAAGTCAGAAGCTAAATATTAGGATTAGTGCTAATGAAAGACCTGTTGCATATGATGATTTTGTTATAGTCCCAGTCCTCAACCCAACCACAAACAGCACAACATTCTGTCGTCCACTTTGGACAAACAGGTTCATACTTCTCTATGAGAGTGCAATAAGATGTAGATAATTAGTTTACCGCCGATTAACCATGAAACATATGCCATTGCTAGGTGGAATTACCTTGTAAAATTGTGCATAACTGTTCCTTATTTAACTTCACGGGCTTTAAATGAAGTAGATTATACTGCGACATCTGCAGCGTATTCATGAAATTATCAGAACTATGGCCTAATTGATATTATATAAAAGTAGAGGGAACACTTCACATCAAAATTTATCAAAACTAAAATGGAGAATGAGCCTTCACCTCCACTACAAATGCTGGGCCTAAAAATTGTAGTAATGGATATACAAGTACTTTAGTTGTTTGGGCAAACATATAGGATAAATATTTCTTTGACATCCAAATAACATATAAATTTTGAATAACTAGTTTTAATTGGGGTCATCAGAACAGATCAGTAAGAACATAGATGCATTTTTTGTTATCAAAATCACACAGCGGAAAACATAGATGCCCAAGATATAATAACACTCTACACTGAATACCATCACTTGAGCAACATAAAAGCAATTGCTATCATTGATCTCACAGGTTCAGGACCCAGATAGTTTAATTATCAACTAACTGAGAGATGTTAAAAAACTGACATCTTTATAAAAAATATTCAACGCATCCACTATGAGTTACAGATATTGGCATACACCCAAAATTACAGGCAACGGATGCTAAAAACAAACCCATTGTTCAAGAGGAAGCTTTGAGCTCTTCACTTTGACGCTAGTCTTCCATTTTTTTGCTCTAGAACCTGTATGGCGTTCCCATTCACTTACTTTCTGTTTCCTTTTCCCACAAGAACCACATCTGCATTCAACTCTGAAAGTGAAAGTTTGCATGACAATATTAATACAACCTGTGAGATCCGTTAATGTCTCATCAGACATGGAAAAAATAGGCCATTAAGGATTTTGAGTGTCATGAAAAGGATCCATAAAGGCTACGAAGTTCAAGATAATGGTATTATGACATTACGCTAAACCAGTAATTGTTTGTATAATCAAGGGTGCAGTAATTCCTTGAGGTTCGGAGCTTACAAATGAAGTGACGGATAATAAATTCCTTCCACACCGGTGCAGATCACGATTATTTTGTCAGGCACTCCAGCTCGATTTTGGTTTTGCGCAGACCTGTTTGAAATGATGATATCTTTAACGCTTACGATTGGGTTTTCGTTTTTTTTTCGGGGCGGGGGGGGGGGGGGGGGGGGGGGGCACAACTGAAGACATGAAATAATCACCTGACTTTTGATCGCTGTGTCTCTGAAGATGATGGCTTGCGGTCAGATATTGCTTCACATTCGGGGCAATAATAATCTGTGTCCTTTAAACTCTGTTAAAGAAAACATTTACTATACAAAAAGTGGCAAAGATAATAAAGGATTAAACAGATTAGGCATGAATGCCACGCCACCTTCAACAGCTTGCCAGAAAAATCAGCACATTTAGCATGAACCCAGACATCACAACCATCACAACATACCTAGTTCACAAGTTAAAGAACAAAAATATAATCGATAATGTTTAACTAAATATGATATCAGAAATGACAATGAACAGAATTGTAAGGCCACCCAATTTCCTCCATCTGAGTGATTCCAAATCTGTTTGCATACACCACAATATTGTTTTGATTTCTGTAACTGCAACAACAATAACATCATTTACTTCAGTTAACTAATTTATAAAGGACCATAAGGCAAAAGCTAAAAGCTCAAAAAGATATGATAAGATATTTGTACTTAACCTTTGCACAATTATCACATTGATACTTGACTAGGGATGCTCTGCCCTTCACTTTCTTCATTTTCTGGCAAGGAAAGCTCATATCACAACAATCACATTGTCTTGTGTCCTGAACATAAACAGCATGCAAAAACAGCAAAACAGTAAAATATGTCCAAACCGATTATTATTCTTGAAATCATCACATACTAGAAGTGCAACGAGGAAAAGTATTTTGCATCCATATAATTGTTGAAAAGAGAAAAATATAACAAGTTTTATATAATTTGTTCATGCATGTCTAAGAGCATCTGCCTTGCAAATATTCATAATAACCAAAAGTCTCATTTAAAATCAATTCATGTAGATAATCCTTTATTTCTTCTACTAGTTGTATATACTATATTATATAACCTCGTACCTCGCTCAAAAGAAACAGCACTAAACAGTAAAATAGTATACCCAAATTGGTAAACCTATTATGGAAAAAATTAACCCAAAAATTTAACTGTGCCACTAATTATTGTATAAAAATTCTACTATAGTTTTCTAGCAAGACTACTCATAACGGACTGTTTTGCTGTGCAAGAAATAGTCTGTCCCCAAAGTATGAGAAGACAGATATTAACTATGGTTATGTTACACTTGCCTTGGTAGAAGAGTAATCCATATCTTGATTTACCAGGATTGTACTGACAGGATTGTCTTGATGCCCCACATCAAAGTCAGGTTCAGTATGCCCATTTTCTACTAAAAGTGCCTCCTCTATTGACAAGCGAAACTCACTGGGTTTGCTCCCATAAAGTTGAGTCTGTGTCTGGAATCTGAAGAATGTGTATACAAAGTTATTTAACGCCTATTCATACACTGAGGCAATGGTTAGAACTAATAACCAAAAAAGGTGGTCACAGACCTATTCATATACTCTGCAAATGGAAAAATCATACCGTCCTTAATCCATCCATAATCCTGCAGATGACATATGAGGAATATTACGTAAAGATGAAAAGCATAACAAGTAGGTTGAGTGATTAGTGGTAAGGAGAGTGTGATAACCCTTTTTCCTTTGTTGTTGTAGCCATAAAACATAACGCAGATAGTTTTAGGTACGCGTGCTTTGAGAACAGCCTGAGGAGCTTGGCATAATGGGTCGATGACAATAGCTGGCCAGGCGGGGGATCTTTTGGAGCATTTGGCCCAAACCAAATCACCCTGAGAAAAGTGTTGTGGGGTGTAGTAATCCTTATCCTTTTCCTTGGCAAGTGATGATGATGATGATGATAATTGTGGTTGAGAAAATGGGAAATTCTTAAGCTCCCCAGTGTAAGAGATTTGAGTTCGCCTACGCTTGACAGTAATTGTAGGATTCCGTAGATCATCTGCTGCATCAAAAAGCCCTCTTTCCCGTCTAGTATTTTTATAAACAACAGAATTAACTAGTACATTGCCATCGCTTTGATCATCATTCATACTACTTGTCCTACTTCTCGTCGTCCTCTGATTCCTCGAATTTACATCATCGTCCTCCATACTCCTCCTCCTCCGTTTACTCGTCATTTTTCAGCAAACCTAATTCATAGCATATGAGATAAACAATCGATGATAAGCTCTCCTATAACCCTAACAGACCAATTGGGGGGAATTAAACCCTAAAACACCCCCAATCCAACAGCGATGACGCGCAACAAAATCAGATGAATTTAACCCCCGAATTTGAGTTGGAAACAAACAATGCAATAACAATTATAAAGAGAAGATGAATAGATTAATTTTGTATGTATAAATGTATATGCACATGTGTGTGCAGTGATGTGTATCTATACAAAGTGGTTTGTGTAGGGGGCAGCCGGGCAGGAGGGTATATGTATCAGCACGAAATAGAAGAAAACAGGTAATATGTGTATAATTCTATACAGAAGATGTTGGTTATTGAAAGACCTCTCTCTCCCTCCCCCCTCTCTCTCGGAATTGGTGAATATTTGAGAGAGAATCAAGAGACGACGAAGGAGAAGAAGAAGAAGAAGGCAGTGTTTGGAAGAAGCGCGGCGCTTCAAGCGCCAAAACAATAATTTCTAATAATTATTATGGGAAAAAACAAGAATTGTATCAAGTCGATTTAGGGTCAATAAGAAATTAATAATAAGGAGAATCAGATATATTTTAATATTTTAATATTATTTAATATTTAATATTATTATGTTTGTTATTAGTTATAAAATATATTTATTTTATCATAAATTTAATAATTTTTCATATTTAAATTAGTATAATATTTTAATTTTAATAAATTGTTATGTATTTTTCGATTAAGAAATAGAAGATTAATCGGGGTTAATCGGAAATCAAGAGCTTGTTTGGATAATTTTATTCCAAAATTTAAGGGATTATTTTTCTTGAGGAATTAATTTCTATAAAAAATTTAGATAGAAATATTTAAAAAAAAATTATTTAACAAAAATATAAATATTTACTTGAAAAATAAAATTTTATATACTTTTCTTTAAAAACAATTTATTCCTAAAATAAGATTAACGATCACAAAATTTAACATCAAACATCATCCCCGTCCACCTAAATTATCTTAGTTTAATAAATAAATAATCAAATTTCATACAATATTTGATTAATATGCAAAAAAGGCTAAAACTTGCTCTTGCAATTTTCAAATAAATAAATATGTAGAATAATCAATTAATCATCAATATACTTACACAAAGGAGAAGCGAGGGGCGTGTAGGTGACGACTTTCAGATAGCTCCGTCCTATTTCTAATTTGATGAAATTTTTGAATGAAAAATTCTATAATCAATATACTTATATAAAGGAGAAGCGAGAGGCATGTAGGTGACGCCTTTCAGATAGCTCCGTCTTATTTCTAATTTTATGAAATTTTTGAATGAAAAATTCTATAAAATAAAACAAAAAGTAGTTTTTATTTTTGATATTTTTCATCCAAAAATTCCATAAAATTAGAAAAATAGGACGGAGCTATCTGAGAGGCGCCACCTACACGTTTTTAGATTTTTTAATCATCTAATAAAAGTTATCATTTTTCTAAAGACATTTTATGAATAAAAATATAATATAAATATTTTTATTTAAGTAATAATTAAAAAATATTAATTTTGATGTGTGATCAAATCTACTAAAAATACGTGTAAAATTTCAAAGAGAAGTAATTAACATTTTTCAAAACGACAATTATTGCGATAAAAGTCTCTGCACCGAATGATGATCAATAATATTGTGAGTAATATATAAACCTCCATTGCATTTAGCAGTTGTTTTACTCCAATGCTGTTGTTACCTATACCTGTTACTTATAATTTAAAATTAGTATTTATTCAATATATAAGGTAATATATGTGAGAAGTGAGAAGAGGTAGAGTTGGAGTAAATATATGTTATATTATAAGTAACATTGATGATGTGGCATTATAGGGGTTGGCTTTTTGCTCCCTCAAATAAGGGGATGAATTTTCACTTCCCTTAGACCAAATACGAGTAAGGAGAGCTTGCATTGGGGTTGCTCTTAGGTCCTTGGAGATTTTCAATCCTCTGTTTTAAAGAGTTCATGTGCTTGACATACCTGTTAAATAATTTAAAAATTATTTACCGTTAGAAAATCAAACGGTCATGATTATAACATAATTCTAATATAATATAACATTTTTTTTTGACGGACAATAAGATTTTATTGAACATAAAACATAAGAATACAGCCGGGACAAACCCCCAAACTGACAACTACAACCTGATTGTGAAACAAAAATCGAGCTAAATAAATAGCCGCTTTGTTTTCAGATTGCTTAACAGATAGAATATAAATATTCTTGATAATAAAAATGATTACAAAAGTTTCTTGAGCAATTCAGCCGACACCAACATTATTGAAAATAGTAGAATCACAATTGACCTGCGCACATAAAAAACCGGTGATAGACCAGTGTTCATATCCATCAGTTACACCAACTGAGGTTGGGAGTGCAGATACCCCGTACATTGAACAATCCTCTTGTGCGAGGTGAGCTCTCGCGATAACCACAATTCCAGATTTGAAGCGGGTTGCCCAGATCTCCCAATACACCGTAGAAATCATTCTTCACAACATGACAACGAATCAAAAACGCAAAAAGACATACACCCAAAAATTGGGGACAATCAACAACCCAAAAAGATGGATACGGTAACAAGATCACACCCAAAAGGATTTAGACCTTGATTTTATTAAAAACTATTATAATAGAAATTAAAGATATAGAAATGGAGGAAACGAAATAAAAGTATGGATGAGATGGATGTGGTTTTGATGGAAGAAGGGGACGGTGAAAGATGGATAATAATTATGAATGGCGGCCGACTCTCGTTAGGGTTTTGAGAGGGAATGGAGCAGATCACAGAAGGACGTATTTACAATATAACATTTTTAATCATTGTACATGAGGTTTCGTACTGCGTTTGAGAAGCGTCAAACGTAATCAAGATCCCGTTTTAAATTATGAAACTCAAATAAACATACCGCACTTACAAACGCTTGACGTATCAAACAATTAAGCTGATTAGCTGTGCACATTCCTGATTCCTCGCGTGAAGTTTTTATTAAAATACAAGTGTTATTTCTGGGCGCCTTGCAGTCGCAGACCGTCTCATCCGGGGAGCAATTTGTTTTAATTTTACAATATCTTGTCCCAATATTAAATCTTGTTTATGGATATCTCTTAGTTAGAGTTATAATTTTAAATATATCTCATAAATAATATTTCTGATTTAAGAGAACACTTTTATCTTTACAACATTAATAACAATTGAGTCATATTTGTCAAAAAAATAATTTAAAGGAAATATTTTGATGATCCTTAAAAAATCTATACTATATATATTATACTATAATAAGTCAACATTGGTAATAGTTTGTAGTTCTAAATTTTGTTCATGTTTTTTGGTTTGGTCATGTTTTTTTAGTCATTCTTATATTATCGATTTGCTAAAAACAAAAAAAATCACACTAGAAGTCTTTCTCTTAATAGGCAGAAGTCTTAAACAATTACGTATAAGATTAAAAATCTATCTCTTATAAGTACAAGTTTTAAATAAATTATTACAACACTAAAAATCTATCTCATAATAACACAAACCTTAAACCGATCCAAAACACCATAAGCATATAACTTGCCTTCGGCTTGCTTTATTATTTCATTAAAAAAATTATAATGACGTTAAAATAAAATTATAAAATATATAATTTGAATGTCTTTTTTTAACAAGAACCTTCATATAACTCTTTCGAATTCTAACATGTTCTATTTCAAATACAAACACGAATAATTACATAATGTTTCTAACTCTAAAGTCTAATCTGTGGATGATTTTTTTTCCCATAATATGAAGATATACGAAATATGAAAAATCTGATTTAAAATTAATTGAATAATAAATTATCCCATATTAATAACAAAAAAATATATTTAAATAGATAATAAATTGTAAAAACTAAATTCCCGTAAAAATTATAATCCGTTAATTAATATAATTTAATTAAAATTAAATTCATTAATATTGAAATACTAATAAAATGATGTTATAATTTAAATTATAAAAAATAACCTACAAATTACATGCCCCGCATGTTAAAGGTTAGTATTATATAATTCTTGTACACAGCTGAAGGTTAAAAAAGGACAAAGATATAAAGTAAGAGTCTCGTAATATGACACGTAACTATCACTAAGCTGCCAAAAAAATCCTTCACAATTAGGATTGGCTGGATTTTTAAATCCGTCTTATGAATTTATAAGTTAAAAATATTTATTTTTAAATTTTGTGAAAAAATAAAAAAATTGAAAATATTAATTTTTCTTTCTTATACCAAGTAACAATTATATTATATCATAATCTAAAATTATTAGAAAATGTGAAAATGTTACTCCCTCCGTTCCAGTCATTTGTATACCTTTGTTTTTCAATGTTCGGCACGCATTTTAAGCCTGTTATAAAATATAGTTCAACAAACTTATTTTTTTATAAATATATGGATGTTATAATTTTTTTAAAAAAAGAAAATTTTAAAAACAAGCTGAGAAATAATCAATATAACTGAAAAATAGAGGTCGGGTATGGAAAAAAAAGAAAAAGAAAAATAGAGGTCGGGATATGCATACTCTTTTTATTTATAGAAAGCGGTCTAAAGGTCCGGCTGATTTCAAACTTGAAAATTAATCTCTCTCTGCGCTCTCTGTCTCTCTCTCAGTCGCCACTCCTCTCCGACGCCCTTCCAAACGATCTACAGGTAAACACCCCCCCCTCTCTGTGTATATGTATAGATATGCATATACTGTTCTGTTGGTTAGCTTGTTGAATTTGTTTTATTTTAATTTCTTACTTAGGCTTGGGTAGACTAGGGTTTATAAAAACTTGTACCCGGCTGCTGATAAATAATCTCTGTATCCCTCATAAACCCTAAAACAGGACAATGGAGTGGAACCAACAAACGCTTGAGTTTCTCTCTAAAGCATTCCTTGACACACTCTCTCCACTCCCTGAACCCAGGCGCCGTGCTGAATCTAGCCTCTCCGATGCTTCCGATTCCCCCAACTATGGCCTCGCCGTCCTCCGTTTAGTCGCCGAACCCTCCGTTGATGACCCCATCCGTCAGGCTGCTGCCGTCAACTTCAAAAATCATCTCAAATCTCGTTGGACTAATTCTATACCTGATCCTGAAAAGGAACAAATTAAATCTATTATTGTTCCTGTCATGTTATCATCCACTCCTCGCATCCAATCCCAGCTAAGCGAGGCTCTTTCTGTCATTGGCAAACACGATTTTCCCAAGTCCTGGCCTGCTCTACTTCCTGATCTTCGCCTCAGTCTACAAAATGCCAGCAGCACCTCTGATTATGTCTCTGTTAATGGGGTTTTAGCCACTGTCAACTCTTTGTTCAAGAAGTTTAGGTATGAGTATAAGAGCAACGACCTCTTACTTGATTTGAAATATTGTCTTGATAATTTTGCTGAGACACTCTGGCAGATTTTCGAAAGAACTTCCGGTTTGATCAGTTCCGTGCTTGCTTCTGGTGGACAGCCAGCAACCCTCAAGCCACTTATTGAGTCTCAGAGGTTATGTTGCAGAATTTTCTATTCTCTCAATTTTCAAGATTTGCCTGAGTTTTTTGAGGATACCATGGATAAATGGATGCATGAATTTAAAAACTATCTGATGGTCAAGTATCCAACCCTTGAAGATGCCAGTACTGATGGAGTTGAGATTGTTGATGGCTTGCGAGCAGCCATCTGTGATAATATAAGCCATTACATGGAGAAGGAGGAGGACTTGTTCAAAAAGTACTTGAGCGGATTTGTAGATGCTGTTTGGAGTCTTCTTGTGGTTGCATCTGCATCTTCTAGTCGGGATCGGCTCACTGTCACAGCCATCAAGTTTTTAACTACTGTGAGCACAAGTGTTCACCATGCTTTGTTTGCCAGAGATGATATTTTGCAGCAGATATGTCAGAGTATTGTTCTACCAAATGTAATGCTGAGAGACGAGGACGAAGAATTGTTTGAAATGAATTATGTCGAGTTCATACGTAGAGATATGGAGGGCAGTGATCTTGATACGAGGAGAAGGATTGCATGTGAACTTCTAAAAGGTATTGCTTCCCAGTACAAAGAGAAGGTGTCTGAAATGGTTTCAATCCAGATACAGGCTTGCTTGACCTCGTTTGCTCAGAATCCAGCTACCAATTGGAAGCACAAGGACTGCGCCATCTATTTGGTTGTCTCACTTGCCACAAAAAAGGCTGGTGGTAATTCAGTGTCCACCGACCTTGTTGAAGTTGAGAATTTTTTTGCATCAGTCATTATTCCAGAATTACGTAGTCAAGATATTAATGGATTCCCAATGTTAAAGGCCGGTGCATTGAAATTTTTCACCATGTTTAGGAACCAGATCTCAAAACCCACTGCAATGACCCTATTCCCTGATGTTGTCAGGTTTCTGAATTCAGATTCCAATGTAGTTCATTCTTATGCAGCTAGTTGTGTTGAGAAACTTCTTCTGGTAAAGGAGGATGGAGCTAGAGCAAGATATACATCTGCAGACATTGGTCCATATCTTTTGGAGTTGATGACCAACCTTTTTAGTGCCTTGCAGAAGCAAGAGTCAGAGGAAAATCAATATGTGATGAAGTGTATTATGCGGGTCCTTGGTGTTGCAGACATTTCTATTGATGTTGCTTCACCCTGTATCAATGGGCTGACATCGATTCTTAACAGAGTTTGTGAGAACCCCAAAAATCCTGTCTTTAATCACTATATTTTTGAAGCTGTGGCTGTTCTTGTAAGGAGGGCCTGTGAAAAGAACTCTTCTCTTGTGTCCACCTTCGAACAAAGTCTATTTCCCAGTCTCCAGATGATCTTGGCCAAAGATGTAGCTGAGTTCTTCCCTTATGCATTCCAGCTGTTGTCTCAGCTTGTCGAGTTGAACAGTCCTCCCATTCCACCACACTACATGCAGATCTTTGATATTCTCCTGTTGCCTGACTCATGGAAAAAACCTGGAAATGTCCCAGCTCTTGTGCGTTTACTCCAGTCTTTCCTTCAAAAAGCACCTCATGAGCTTAATAGAGAAGGGAGATTGAACCAGGTTCTTGAAATATTCAACAAGCTTGTCACAGCTCCTAGATCAGACGAACAAGGGTTTTATGTGCTGAATACAATCATTGAAAACCTTGGATACGATGTGATTGCACCATACATGAGCAGTATCTGGACTTGTTTGTTCTGGAGGCTCCAGAATAACAAAACCACCAAGTTTGTCAAGTCTTTTGTGATATTTATGTCACTTTTTCTTGTCAAGCATGGTCCCCAAAACCTTGTAACATCAGTTAACGCTGTTCAGGCTGGTATATTTCTTATGATTATAGAACAGATTTGGATACCAACACTGAAGCTTATAACAGGGTCTATTGAGCTCAAGTTAGCTGCTGTTGCTTCAACTAGACTTATATGTGAATCCCCAGTTTTTCTGGACCCATCAGCTGGTAGGCATTGGGGTAAGATGCTAGACAGCATAGTTACCCTTCTTTCACGACCTGAACAGGACAGAGTTGAGGAGGAACTAGAAGTCCCGGACTTTGGAGAAACAGTTGGTTACAATGCCACATTTGTTCATCTATACAATGCTGGAAAGAAAGAGGAGGATCCTATAAAAGATATTAAAGATCCAAAGCAGTATCTGGTGGCAGTTTTGGCAAATATTTCGGTTCAGTCCCCTGGGATATATCCCCAGTTGATTAGCGAAAACCTTGATCAGGCTAATCAAGCTGCTTTGCTCCAGTTTTGTGGCTCCTACAATTGCTCCATCATCTGAACATTATGAAGCAAAGGTACAATTCTCTTTATCCAAAGGCAGCACTAGCTTATAAAGTTTTTATTATTAATTATCTCTTCCCTTCCCCATACTCTGTAAAAAAAAATGCACCATCATATTCTGCAAATTAACATACTGGTTTTGTTGTCTGAGTTCTTCAAGCCCTCTTATAGCTATAAAATATCTTGTAAGATCTTGATGATATTTATCACATTAATGACTCTAGAAGTAGTTTGATTATGTCATCGGGAGTCTGGACTATAGGCTATAGCTATATTCCCGTAGATATATTGCCTGCTTATTTGGCTTCGATATATAGGTGCTAGTAACAAGAGTAGTTTGCAATTAACAAAGCACTAGAGTAGTTGCTAATATGTTAACCCAATTTGGATATATGGACGATGGACCCCTATAAGCATCCAATAGTAGATGTTGCATATTGTTATTGGAGTTGCATTGGCTGTAATCTTCACTTACTATGTGTTAGGGATAAAAATATGATATTCACCTTTTAATACAAAGCACCCACAAAAATATGATGCGGAAGATCCACGTCCCAACTTGTATTATTAATCAAAACCGTTGTCAATAATACAATCAATCAAACTACGATACTCAAGCCTAACATACTCAAGCATCCGCTCTCGAGCGATACATACATAACAAACACAATATGACTATGTATATATAGACATATCAAACTTAGCTAAATCAGAATCCCATTCGAAATCCAACTCAAATCAGAATCCCATTCTGAAATCTAACTCAAATCAGAATCTAATTCATACTGGGTTAATACCCAACATTCCTTCCCATATTTTATGACCAAGATGTACTTTTTATAATAAGTGTCTAAACATACAATTATTATTCATATATGTTTTGGATCACCCAAGCCCATGCTACCATTGTAATGGGCTAATACCCAACACTATGCACCCTTTATTTATCAATAACTAATATGCATCGATAACACTTCGACATAGCTACAAGTTATAGTGTTGTTATGAGTATAAATTGTTTTTTATTTCAAACATGGATTTGTTTTTACTATACGTTTAAATAGAGAGTAATGCAAACACCTGAGCATCACACTTGAAGCCTATATATGTACATAAGTTAGTGTTAGTGCGTGATTCGTGACGTCGCTTCAGCGGATAAAGGTAATCTTGACAATGATATCAATAATTGTATATATTTGTGTGAGCACCAAGCAAATGAGTTTATGATAATTTCATATGTATCTCACATTATCCCAAATTGCAGACGTCTGTGTATAAGAACTTAAATATAAGATTAGCAGTTTTAAAGTATGACATATGCTTTACTTTATTAGAAAAATGCAACAATTCTGTGATGATAGCAATGTAGATGTTTTATGCAATTATAATTGTATGTTAATTAGCAGTTAGAAATCTTGTTGTCGATGTTAAATGCTAATTTGTAGTATTGTAATAGAAATGTCAAACTAAGTTGGAATAAAATGAAGAGGGAAATGCATATTGCTTTAACTTTAAATGGTTGTTTTCACTTGGAGCGAATGGGAGAAGGAATGAAATGAAAATTTGCTACCAACGTGAAGGAGTAAAGGATGTAAAAGAGAAATAAGAACATACATGAGGGAGTAGGACTTTTCTATGATGAAGTTTGCGGTGAAAACAAGGAACATTCTTCCAAAATTGGTGGGTTAAAGTTGTTGTTGAGATTGTTAGTAAAGGAATGGAAGAAAAAAATTGAATGCAAACTAATTTGTAATTAATAGAAACGAGAACTGCATGTTGTTTTAACTTTGAATGGTTGTGCTCATGTGGGGAGAATGGAATGAAAAGCTACTACCAAAGTGAAAGATGAGGAAAGGATGTAGAAGAGAAAGATGAATATACATGTGGTAGTAGAAGTTTTCACTAGGGGTGAGCAACGGGTCCGATGCGAATTGACCCAGACCTGAGATCTGAGAACCATAATGACCGAATTTTTATAACCGAACCAGAACCGACATTATAATAGAACCGAAATATATCTTTACTTGTAATTTTTCATAGTTTATACACTCTGATCTGGCTTCGTCGAGGACAAACAAACTTTTTATCTTTCTTTATCTTTGTTCTAGTGCAAGAAAAAAAAAAATAAAGCATGCCACTTGCTCTTATAAATAGACACCACATTAGTTAAAACCTAAGAAACACGGGTGCGGGTGCAGGTGTGTGGATGCGGGAATATGGCAAATTCGGAAAAATGGGGATACGGGTGCGGGGGGATACGTCAAATATAAAAATATTTAAAATATGTTTTATATATACGTGTGTGTGTGTGTGTGTATATATATATCCGGGAATTGCATTTTAATTATATAATATATAAAATTTCATTTTTAAAAAGAATTATTTGATTACTATCATGTTATTTATACAAATCCAACACTGTAATAAGAGTCAATTAAATAAACTAGCAATTAAATATTTTTTTTAAAGAAGATGCAACATTCAAGTAATTATGAGAGTCAGACAAAGACAATTAAATAATTGAAGCAGATAAGCAAATCACTTAAAATAAGTAAAGACCAAACCATTTGAGTCAACATACCAGTATACACACATACACACATTATATATACAAAACTAAAACCCCCTCAGTTCGTAGATGGAGGTTGATGATCGATAACAACGAATCAAAGATGGAGATGAAGGCAAACTATTAAACAGATGACGATGAAGCCGGGGAAACAACAACTATGGAGGCGAACGGCGGTTTCTTAAAAAGCAAAAAAATTTACAATTCATGCCCTTCCCGCACCATCACGAATCTGAACAGTGAAATACGGGGACACACCACGGTGGTGCATCCCGTACGTTTGAAGCCGCACCCCTGCACCCGAACGTATCTAGTGCGCAGTATGGTGGTGGTGGTGGTGGTGGTGGGTGCCACACCCTTGTTTTCCAAGTTAAAACTGATCCAAATCTCACATTATAAGAATTTAGTTTCTGAATTCATTATTCTATTTATTATCTAAATGACCTAACCCAACTTATCCTAGTCCAACTGCAAAACATTATAATATATTATTTATAATATTGTTTATATTACATATAAACGGTTCTCGGTTCTGTAGGGTTTTGGTTGTCAAGAACCGAACTTAGAACCGAACTGTTCTAAATTTTAAGAACCGAACCAGAACAATATAATACAAGACCGAACCGGACCCGAAATTTTGGTTCGGTTGCTGGTTTGGACCCGAGAAATGCTCACTCCTATGGATCACCCTTCCCACAAAAAATCACAATTCATGCCCTTCCCGCACCATCTCGAATCTGCACCATCTCGAATCTTAACACTGAAATATGGGACACGCCACAATGGCGCATCCTGTACGTTTGAAGCCGCAACCCCGCGCACCCCGGCACCCGAACGTATCTAGTGCGCAGTATGGGGGGGGGGGTGCCGCACCCTTGCTTTCTAGGTTAAAACTGATCCAAATCTCACATTCTAAGAAGTTAGTTTCTAAATTTATTATTCGATATATTATCTAAATGATCGAACCCGATTATCCTAGTCCAACTGCAAGACATTATAATATATTATTTATAATGTTGTTTATATTACATATAAACGATTCTTGGTTCTTTAGGGTTTTGGTTGTCAAGAACCGAACCGAGAACCGAACTTTCTAAATTTTAAGAACCGAACTAGACCAATATAATACAAGACCCGAACCGGACCCGAAATTTTGGTTCGGTTTCTGGTTTTGACCCGAGAAATTCTCACTCCTATGCATCATCCCCCCCCCCCCCCCCCCCCCCCAAAAAAAAATAATAACGTGCAACTAATTTGGAATGAATAGAAAATGGAAATGCATCTCTAATTTGAATGAGATTATAATTTATAGTGCATGTCAAATCGTTTTCTTGGTTTCCTGTTAATTGATGTGTGATGGTCTGGTTTCTGTTTACTTTTCATGGCAAATCTTCATATAAATTGAATGTTTTTAATAGGTGATTTTGTATTTTTTAAACTTATGTACTCCAGCATGAACATGATTATCAAACTCATTCATTGTTAATTTAAATGCAGTCGTTTAGCAAGTTTAGAGTTTCATAAATCTAGATGTATAGTTTCATTAACTTATATACATATCCAAAGATTCATATGATGTGTCCATAGTTGGTATATTTGCCTTTCTATTGCTACTCTTTAGCATATACTCAACATTTTGTAGCTAGTTCCAAGTTTCGTACCAAGCTTATGAACGCTCATGTCTATTTTAATGCTGATATCAGACTTCATTGTCGATATCCTATTATTGATTAGATTATTGGCTTGTAAACGTGTAATTGTTGATCTTCTGTACAAAGTTTATTATTATCCCCTTAGCATAATAAATTGAACTAATGAACATCGCTTCTTCCTCGCATCAATGCTGTACATATAATACTCTTGTAGGTTGTAGCAAGTTTACAATATTTGGTTCTTGTGAATTGAAGACCAAAGCTTTAACAAGGCAGGAACATGTTTTTTTCCCAATGTTGCCCAATGTACGGGTTTGCTTTAATTTAAATTTTCCCACAACAGGTTGTTTATTGCAGTTTTGGGTGGCTTTGTCATGCTTTTTTTCCAAAGTGTTAACTTATCTTTTTGTATTTATTTTTGTTCTGCCAAGTTTACAAATGGGGGTACTTATGCTAGTGACTAGTTTTTTAATTTTGCACAATGCATGCGGTCCCTATATCGTGTGTGTGCTTCTTTGGCCATTCATTGGAGTTGGTATTACTGTAATTGTCCCTTCTCATTTTGCTCAATATAATTTTATCTCTCGCCAGTGATGACATTTCTATATTAATATATTCATGAAACTATCAGTTTAAGAATTCACTTTTGTCCCTCTGCAGGTTCTTATATGACAAAGAGGTGATAATTGCTGCTTAGCGTACCAGTTTTGTCGAGCGTACCAGGTTCTTATATGACAAAGAGACATTGCTTAATGGTAAACCAAAGTACTGTTGTTGATTCTAATCTAGAGGCTTCTGTTGTCACCCATGTCCTGAAGCATCGAGTATCACATGTGTAATGGATATTTCTTCTTTGTGGTCAGATTTTGTCATGGTTTTTACCTACTGAATGGAGTGTGGTTGATTCTTGGTCCTGCATTCTTTCATGAGTGAATGACACTTCTGCTTTATGTTTGATCGTGTTGTACAGCTTTTGGCTGCTATATCTTTCTTCGAGTCTCATGTTCCAACTAGGACGTCAGAGGCTTTGTCATTAAACGTTTTGAGATGGAAGAAAAACAATATTCTTGTCAAGTAATTTGAGCGGCTTATCTTAATGTCATGCTTATATACATGTTTAACAATTCTGGCATAACAGTTGGTGTCACTAAACTAAATTGGTTTAGTTAAGTTCTTAGTTGAATGAAGTAATACAGAATAGTTGACTAATCTGGAAACTGGGAGCAGGATATGAATGCCCATAATTCAAGATGGCGGTTGGGATCAGTTTTTGAATAAAAACGGAATCAAAATCAAAAGTCTTCGGTTCAAAAAGCTGAAAATTTTGATTTCAAAATTCTTGATTTTGATTGCAATTGGTTCGGTTTTCATTTCAAAATCGGAATAAATAAAGCCAGCTTAATAAAAATAAATAAAATCAACTATATCATCCAAGCCCAAAACAAATCTTCCACTGATCAAATAAAAACTTAATATACTACTGCTGCTGCAACTCTCTCCATTTAAAAACTTAACAAAGATGAGGAAATATCAAGGTGCAGGTGCTTGAATGAACCTTATTAAGAAGAATACCAGAAGCTAGAATTTAGAATCTTTTTGCTTTCAGTCATTACTATAATTTAAGTTAGCTATCTGTTCTGATATTAGTTTACTACACCTTCTGTACTGTGACACATAGATGTCTACACGAAGAGGTATATATGATTGTCTAAAACTCCTTTGATCGTTTAAAAAATTTCCACGAGTATTTAGAATTCTAGACAGTAGGGCTACTTGATTGCCTCTTCAACCTTTTGTTTGGATAGTGTGATAGTATTATTGATGCATATGCTTTGTTATAAGTAGACCTCCACTGACTTAGATTTTAAATATTTATATATATAATTAATTAGTGTATAATAATTGGTTCAATCTCAATTTTTATTCTAAAACCAAAACTGAAATTGCAACCGAATCATTAAAATACGATTCAATTTATCTGATTTTTATTTGATTGGATTCTAAACGGTTTGAATTTTATTATTTCTCATTCACCCTGCTTCTAAATAATGGATTCAGAGCACAATACTTTTCTCCACAATATAATTGGATGTTGATTTTCCAACTTCACATACCGTAAATTAACACAAATTCCTGTAACCGATATAATTTGATCCAGCTAACTGAATTAGATTATTTCAGTACCCCAAACCCAGCTAACTGAATTAGATTGTTTCAGTACCACAAACTGATTAAATTAATCAAATCAATTTGGTTTAACCGAATCAAATACCTTAACTCCAAATTTATAAAAAATTTGAAATCAAACTCATACCTCAGACCAACCAGGTACGAGAAATCAATTTTTTTTCTTTTTATTTCATCTTCATTTATACGATTACATATATACTTTCTATACAAAACTAAAATCAACAGCTCAAAGATATGTAAAAATATTAATTAAAATAATATTTTAAATTAATCATTCAAATATATTTTAAATCAAACATATTCATTCACCATTCAACCTAATACATAATATACCACAAACCGAACACATAATGCCAAAAATAATACATAAACCCCCTATCGCACCATCCATTCCTACCACCTTTCCATTCCATCTCTCGAACCAAACCCATTCCTACTTTCCTACCACCTTGTCTTAAATCCCTCTGCAACAATTTACCAATCAACTTTTTGCTAATTTCAAAAAAAAAAAAAAAAAAAAAACTTTTTGCTAATAGGCTGTGCGGATAAATAACTTTATTTATATACATATGTAAATACACAGGATTTCTACGAAAAAACAAAGACTGAACTCCATGCGAACTTTGTGCAGGGAAGACTTTAGACTAGTGATGCAGAGTTGCAGACCCCGAACAGTCATTGAAATAGATTTTGCGCATTCCCTGTCTGAAGCTCCGGCCCCGTTTGGACTTTAGGGATAAAAGCATAATAATATGCTTATAGAAGAACAGAGGCATACCCCCTAATATTATCTATGTTCACATTGTAAAAAGAGAATGAATAAATATCAAGGGCTGACAATAAATCTCAAGTTGTAAAGGATGGAGGAGTTGGAGCAGTGAAACCAATTGTGCAAACCACTGCTGCAATCAGCATACTCTGATACTGACTGCTGTACTGAGCATACTCTGGTAGTGAGACTTGAAGAGTCCTCTCACCCGTCCAAAATAAAAGTGAGATTAGCCACCAGCTCAACAGACATAATACTTGGGCATACCCTATTCTACCAGACTATCTTTTATCTGAACAAACTTTACCGAACTATCTCCACCACATGTAAGAAATCCGTTGGAGACAACTTGTATATCAGTAACAGCAACCTGCAAAATTTTTAAGATATAAGAAGTACTATGATACATTTTACATATGTAGATTGAATGGGGGCCTTTTACAGAGAAAACCACATTCACATCAAGCAAACACTGAAATAAACATTCGAGTTCAACTTAACCGGTAAGAACGTTTACCCGAACAACTCCACCTTGAAGAAATGTGTGCCTGTCATGCAACTTTGGCCAATGATATACTAATTTAGCTCTCTTAGCATCCCACAACTTTACATCCCCATCTTTGCTACCAGTCAAGAAAAAGTTTGTATTCGGTACAGCAGATATTCTGGTTACACTCCCTTCACCCAGATCAGGTTAAAGTTAGTACCCACATACCATTATATAAAGCATATTTACTTTCAAAGGAAAGGATAGGTACCTGTATGAGCCTTTGGTATATACCATAACATCCCATGGGAATTCTGGTCCCCAATTTTATTACGCATGATGGTTGTGGAAGACCCGTTGACAAAATCCTCATTGCTATCAGAATGCCTATTTCTTTTGGTCCTTCCGGTAGCAATGTATCGAAAATCATGAACTCCAACATCCCCAGCTTTTCCACCCGTCACAATATAAGGGGAAATGGAACCACTTCCAATGTCATTGTTAAACACCGAAAGGGATCGAGCCCCACCTGAATGCAAAATCCAAAAGTGTCTTTCAATTTTGCATGACTTTCTATAAATAAAAACTGCCATCAATTATAAATTTATACATTAGACAGCAAAAATCACAGATACACGGCTGTAGTGATTTTGTTTTTACTGATTACTTATAAGTAATATTCTTTTAAGATTCGATGCAAAAGGTTGGCTGAAATATCCTTGAATGTGTATCAGCCTACAGAAATATATCCATTTCATTGCTAATATCAAGTATATCGGCAGTGGTGTTTTTAGTCGTGCATTAAATTTTAAAGAAGAAAACAGCAAACATATAAATTCCCATCACAATTTAAAGCTGTAAAACCGTTGGATCCAGATAACTATAATACACAAGGAGGCGGATTATGTTTGCCCAGGCAGTGTTTGTTGGGGCGCCCGACCGACTTAACTCCACAATAGTAATGATAGTCTCCGCTTGGGGCTTGTGCATGAACTTGTTATTGGGTACATCCTAAAAAGACCTTATTCTAGTTTAGCTAATTGGCTGCTTATATTAAAGATAATTAATCCTCATCTCCATGATGTGGTACTTAAGTTAAACTCCATGGTAGTCTTATCTATTATATATAATTGCTCAAATACAAACCACAAAAATAAAAACTAAAATACAATTATAAAAACCACCCTTACATGACATCATCCAACCCTATATGACATCACCCACCTAGGTCTCACCCCCTTCCCCACTCGATCCCCCCGGGCCCACTAGAGCCTCACCAAGGCTCCGTTCAAAAAAAGTTCACCGATTGACGGGAAAAATTAAATTAAAAACGGAAGGATTATGTGAGATCATGTGTGAGAGGGTGTATTTTTTGTGTGTATTGACTTCTAGTGGGCCATTAGATTAATTAGACCAGATTCATCTGAAGGTCTAGATTAAGTTCGTAGTTTGTACTCTAATTTAGTTTGAATTGGAGGACTCTCTCTCTATATATATGCCATTGTTCCAAAGAGATCCATATTATATATAGTCTCGTAGAAAACCATTTGATTCTACTTTAAAATCTCCTAAATTTTTTTAGATTAATCATACTTATGCATATAATTTGATTCTAATTTAGAATATTAATCATACATGACATGCACAAACAATTAAACACTTACAATTAGATAAAACTTCTGACTCCTAAATTTGGTTCTATTGTAGAATCACTTTGGACCAATATGTTTCTACAATAGAACCAGCTGGGATATTATGATTAATTTTCAACGCTTTTTTTTGTTGACAAAAATGATGAAACTTTATATTTTATATTTTTTTAATTAAATATTTGATGGATAATGTGATTGATACATGTAATTTGTGCATATATAAAGGTGTTCTCTATTGGACTCTATATAAGATGGTTCTCCATAGAGTGCGACTCTCTTTCTCTCCACACACACACACATACTAGAACCAATTTATTGTGAGAACTTAGCACTCATTGAGGATCATTAGATCTAAGTGTATCATGTGGTTGAGATTGAAATCACATCTAATTATAAAATACATATGGTATGCATTAAATATGCGCATATTTATGAACAATAACTAATCAGTGTAAACAAAATGACATACTTTCCATAACTAGTTTTAATTTTACGTTTAGTTTATATATTGTTGTATTATATTCTATTTAATAAAATATTAAAATAGTTATAATACTCTTGAACACATATTTTTTTTCAAAAATTCTGCTGCAGTAAAGTATATCATAGATTATATTATATTAGTGGGGAACATTATAAATTACAATATACCTATCTATTAACTAGATTATTTTCTACAAATTTAAGAATATATCTTTTTATGTCATATATTAATTAAAATTAGGAAATACCATAACTCTTACAGTTGTAGAACTAATACAGAAGTAGCATAATTATAATATACCATTGTAGTATATTTAAGTGATAGGCAACATAGTAAATTCAATTCAAAAATACGATATAAGCCAAAATGAAATATTTAGTGAATTAGTCATGAAAGATCATGTGTGATATATTTCCTGAAAGGAAAAAATATCAAAAGCATCATTCACTTATTTAAAATGTCTCAAAATCATCATTAAACAGATGCTTGACTCAAATGGGTCACTCATTAGAAACATTTGTATCAAAAATGTCATTCTATCGTTAGTCGAAATTCTGAAAATATTATATATTGAGCTTCGCACATTTTTTAGGAGTGGTATTACATCCAAATGAAAGATTCTACGTTCTAGTATTTTAGATAATTTTTTAGTTTTTAAAAATTTATCTACTATTTATTTTTATTTAAATCAAATAAAACAATAAAAAATTAAAAATATATAGTAGATAAAATTTTAAAAATCTAAAAATATTGTCTAAAATACTAGAACTTAGAATCTTTTATTTGGATGTAATACCATTCATGAAAAATGTGCGAAACTCAATATATAATACTTTCAGAATTTCGACTAACGATAGAGTGATTTTTGATACAAATTTTTCTAATGAATAACTCATTTGAGTCAAGTTTCTTGATTAATGATGATTTTGAGACAATTCAAATAAGTGAATGATGCTTTTGATATTTTTCCCTTTCCTGAAATAGTGCAATATGATATATAATTTATTACATATATAATGTAAAATAATGTGTGTTTTAACGAGGGAAGAGATTAAATGATTTCATATAGATGTCTTTTAGATCATAACCATAAATTTTAAATGAATCTGACGGATGTCTACGATCCTAAGTTCTAATTCTAGTATAATTTCTAATTTGAACCTCACCACACACACAATCACATGTACGTAGTTCTAAGAGCGTATATCCAACAACTGTAATCATGTAATCAAATATTTGTGCAACACTATCCCGCACATCTCTTTAAACAATCGACAGTTACAAATCAAGCATATCACATTAAAGAGGACGTCAAGACGATCATCTTGTACATCGTGTTTGGAGATTCATGGCGGATTGTTCTTCATCGCCTTCACCTATGTACAAAGGTTAGTTGTGAAACATACCTTTGTTCTTATCATCTTCACTTTATTATATTTTCACTATATCCATATGTGCTGCATCAGATTATTCTTAAAACTTGCTAATTAAATCTAATCATGTTTTATTTAGACTAATAATAGAACCAATGAAAAAGTAATACGATGGACGCTGTTGAAGTGCAATTGGGGAGAAAGACGATGATTGTTGAAAATGGCCGTGATAAGACAACAAAATACATACATGTGCAGAATATATGACCACAACGGAGAGATAAACAGTGAAGCCATGAATTGGTCTTGTGATTGTAACTGCTGCATTAAAGAAGTAACCATCATATATTCTACGGTATACGTGGCAAGCAATCAATAAACAGTTTTTGTAATTTAAAAAGTTATGATTAATAAAGACCGTTGGGTTAAGCAAGATTAATGACTAAGATGTTGGTCTACAATAATACGATAAAAATGTGGCCTACAAGAAACTTTGTTACACACACACACACATATAATCTACAAGAAACAATTGCACAGAGAAAGACACAAGAATTATCAAGGACAAACATTTTCAAGGTGAGAATCTAGGAGCGTTGGTGTCTAGGCAGTACTAAATGCCTGGAAATAAGGCTGAATGTTCGCAGCGGTGCTTTAAATCGAAGAAACATGGATATTATATATAATAATCTACTTAAACATAAAATCTGATGGGAGAAAAAACCTTCATGGCACATAATGGAAGCTCGAGATGTTGTAGGTGGAGCGAGAGTATCCCATATAACCACATTAATGGCATTGGAGCTATAGCCGGCAGTAGCAATGATTGATCCGCTAGCAGTAACATATGCGATATCCCTAAAACAAATTTTAGGACTAATAAGATATCTCGCTTATAAAAAGACAAGACAACCAAACTAATCAACACGTGTCCTGTCAAAAAAGTTACGTCAGCGTGAAGGATAAATCTGCTCTAACCATCTCAAAAAATTTGGAACATATCTAGCATCTAAATCAATGAGAAAAGTTCTACTGAGACAAGTACGTACGATGCACAGTTATTAAAGCAAAGCATAGATTCAGTGGGGCAGATATTGCTCCTTCCTCCCACCTCAAGCTGCCATGTGCACACTGTCCCATCTAAAGCAGCAGTTGCAAATCTTTGTCCACAGTGATCAAAGCGCACAGCTGAAATTGAGGCAAGAGCATATGGAGGGGGAACATTTGCTGCAGGAAGCACTCCGTACGTGGCGGTAGCTCTCTCCTTACCAAACTGTAAAGTAACAGAGTGTAGGTTATTCATATGGACGAAAAGAATAGTATTCTACATCTGGTCTTGACAATTAGAAATCACTATGCCAAAGCTGAAGCTCCATACCTCCCACAAGTATGTGTGTGTATTGCTTGAACCCACCAGAAATAAAGGTCTGGAGGGGTGAGAAGAGAATGCTCTTGTCCTAATATTATCCACAGTAGCAGGCGGGTCAACAAACTCCTCAAAGTCCTCTTGAATCTCCCACCCGAGGCCAGATGAACCAATACCAGCATAACCTGGAACTCCATAAGCTCCACCGCCTAAGAAGTCTCTTCCTGGTTTTGACAGGGAACCTGCACCAATAGTTGCTCCACCCAGACCAAGATGTGTACCTTTTCTGCTACCAAGCCCAACCCCAGGAGAAACACAGGTAGGAACAGGGGTAGAATCAGATCCAGCCCATCCATCATGTGGCCAGTCAGCATTTGACCAGATATAACAGGACTTATCCATAGAAACTATTCCATCTTCCCGATTAAAGAATACTATTCCCTGTTTAAGAAATTAATAGTCTCACTTTTCCGTCATTTAAAACTCCGTAACAAAGAGGAAGGGGAAATCACCTAATTGAAAAACACCAAGAACTATATACAAATAAAAATCTGAACTGAAACTAAAATCATTGCTCCAATATAATTTTAATCAAACAAGGTTTAACTTAGATAAAAGTGTCACATTCCAAAAGCATTCTGTAGTCATCTAATTTGCAGTACTGACGTAAAATTGCAATGATTAGCAGCTCTAACAGAAACTATTAGGTAGGAAGAATTCAAGTTTCACAGACTAAAAGGAGAAAAAAAATTGTTGGATTAATATTCTACAGGTCTAACATTTATCAGACTGAGGCAACAAGTAGCTTTCCTTCTCAATACAAGTTTCTTATTTTAACGCGAAATTTATCAAAGTTATCTCTCCTCACTCGAAAAAGTAAATGACGCTCTACAAAGCAGTTTAGGTTACCTGGCAGTTTCTGCTTAGACATAATCTTATGGGGCAGCCAAAACAGACACCTAAATCAGGTTCTTAAGGCCAACTCAGAAGTACACAAATCTCAAAAAACTGAGACTGACCATTAAACAAAAAATGCAGTCAAGAGAACTTGAGGGCAAAAACCAGGAGAAGAACACTGGAAAAAGGCCATGCTCCCTTACAGAATACCTCTTACCTAATATATCAACGATTAGATTTTCTTTCCAAAAACCAAGTTTGCAAATACAATGACAGAATTATGTGCAATATAATCAGAAATTTAGCAAACATATGCAAGTTCTGACCTTTCGATTGCTAGCAAGTGCAGCTTGTTGCTGGTTAACAGAGCTGACACATAATGCCTGCTCAGATTCAGAGGTCAATACAATAAGACATTGAAGCATTAGAATTTCAGTCAAAGAAGGCCAGATGCAAAAAGTGTACAACAGTCTATAATAGTACTTATTATGGAGATAAAACAGTTTACCTCCAACAGTTCTCCATTTCGCTTGTATATTTCTTTAGGACTCTCGAAGGGCATAAGTTTTTTGGTTATGGCTGTATCCCTTCCACCAGTCCCCACGAAAAAACTATTATCTGGAGAAGGACCCTTAAGAGGGGACCCCAATCCACCACCGTTGCTAGCGAGCGGACTGCCTAAATTACCTTCTTGCTTGCAAATTTCCTCAGTTTCACACTCCAACTCAGTGCTCTTGTATATTTTAATCCATCTTTTAGGGAGCTTCCGTTTAACATATCTTATCCACTTAGAATTATTTAGTTCAGAACCCACATATCTGAATTCTGGACCAGCACACATTCCCCACAATATTTTGTAAGCCGATAATTCAGTTTCACTGTTCTTCATGTTCCAATCGCCAATGTTATGACTACATTGCTTCTGGTGGTCTTCAGAAGGAATCCAAGAGAATTCTTCTAACCATTCAAGGGTGGCTGTACTAAACCCATTCCCTACTTTGTTCAGCAGGCGTAGGGTAAGATGTCTTTCACAATTAGAAGATAAATGTACAGAGGTGCTCTTGAGTAAATTGATCAATGCGGCAGAAACAACCACAATTTGTGGTGTTGTGTTGCTGTCATCAGGCCCACACTTGCTAGAATCAGAAACAAAGACAGAAAGTTTGAATGGTAGGCAATTCGCGTGACTGTTCTCAACTGTAAGAGATGAATTCAGCTGATTGTTCAGGAAAGCAGTCATGTGTCTATACAGCATAGCCCTGAGAATGTGCCATTCTTCATCTATTAACACTGAAAGCTCCTTGTCCTCATGATCAGGTGGCACTGATGAAGCAGAATCTCGTGCCTCATCAATCAAGGGATTGTGGGACAACAATTCTGTAATTTCAGGAAGGACCTCATTTATATCATCCAAGCTGAATTCATAATGAGCATGATCATTTTTACATGTCATCAAAAGAGGTTTTACAATAAGAATAAGAGCTCGTAGGTTTCTCTTGAGCATAGCAGATGAAAAATACACATAATACTCATACAAATCAATAGTTAAAAGTGTTTTCCTGATAAAATCAGTATCAGCAGAACTAGAAAACTGCTTTAAGAGAGACCTCAGACACCACAATGACCACATCACACCCTGCATGTAAAATCGCCAACCACCTAGGTTGTTAAACACATTTTTAGCCGGCGTCCTATCTTCCGTGGAGCATGATATCAAGTTAGAGCTGCTTATGTTACATAAAACAACATATCTCGAGAATAAGTAGGCAATATCTTCAGTAGCCTTGAAAAGCATATCGGAAAGAATAGGATGCAAGAAGAATCCACCAAACGAATTGGTTATTTCTTTTGATTGATCCGTGTGAGTATAACTTAGCAATAGAAGGCATCCTAAAAATGCTAAGCCACTATTGCACAAATACTTTACCATCTGTAGTTTACAACAAACGATAACCGATTAGTACTTTCATAAATATTAGATTTGGGATGCATCACATATAATTTGTTAATATCTAAGCGTTAATTAATTGATTTGAATACCTTATTAATTAGATGGTGAGAAACCAGTAGATATTTCTGCTCCAAATTGGCAAGCCAATCCCGTAACTTGTTTTCAAAACTTTCAAGTAACACCTGGTATTGCTGAATATCAGTCTTCTTGTGCATGCATATTGCAGAATGTTCTATATTGGTGCCTGCCCAGCTAGGATGTTCTTTTACAAGTTTA
Organism: Daucus carota subsp. sativus; assembly: GCF_001625215.2. Lineage (NCBI taxonomy): Eukaryota > Viridiplantae > Streptophyta > Magnoliopsida > Apiales > Apiaceae > Daucus > Daucus carota. The sequence continues at coordinate 59,081,203 of NC_030382.2, forward strand.
ATGAGGTAGTGCATCGCCATGTCTGATTTGGTTTGCGACTCAATATGAAGTGCAACGTCGCCTAATATCCAGTTTGAGGCATAATCACCAAAGGATGGCTTCAGTACTTCATTCAGAAGTTCAAAATCTGCACCCTCTGATATGTTACCTTGATCAGAACCACCCGATATGCTGTGAGAAGATGAAAGACGCTCCAAACCTTCAAGCTTATATGACAATAACAAATAAATCAACCCCTTGTCTGGCATTATTTAAGCATCAGAAGACAGGCAGTGGGTAACAGGTACATGTACCAAGAAAAAGATGGACTGGGGTGGAAAACTTGAAAGAATGTTATACATAGAAATAAAAAAAATGTAAATTTCCATGTTCTGGTCCACCAATGCAACATGCTCAAGCAATTTCCAACAAAACAATATCTACGAAGATACCCCAAAACATCTGTGTAATCAAATAATTAATCCAAACCAGCTTTAACTACATTAAAAACAGTAAGCAAACGATCCAACAACAGTGATAAGTTTGCAAAATGTCATGCCTTCATTCCTTTTTTCCCTTGTCTATTTCCAATTTTACCCTTTTGTTCCCTCCTCCCAAAAAGCTACTTTGTCCACCAGGTGAAACATGGGAAAATTTGATCAAGGGCCGTACAATCTTCTCCATGTGGACTCATATGGCTCAATACCTATCACTTTATAAACACTTTCATTGCCGAAGTCACTTCAGCAGAATTGCAAAACCCCAATATTACTTTAGGTTGTGCTGACAGAATTTGGTCATCAGAAATTACTTCTGTAATGGTTGTGACATCCATGGCTCCTCCCAGGCCGGCTATGACCCTATGCAGACTATGCAATGGCATGGGGCCTGCTTGACAAGGGGGCCCAATTTTTAAAAAAAATAGTTATATAACTGGAGCTCTATTATTTGTCCCCAATTACGGAACCATTCCCCTCTCAGTCAAGCGTTAGCAGAGCCAAAGCAGGAAAGCATCGAACCAAGCAAACAGCGAAGCATCAAGTATTGAGTGAATGAATGATTGCGAAATTGAGATAAAAGCAGATCAAGATATTCGATTGAGGACAAATAAGTTTCTGTAAAGGGATCAAATCATCAAATAACAGTTACAACAGAGGTATTCCTACACTATATATCTTATTTTTCCAATTCTGCACTTTCAGAACTTAGTAAGAATTTTGATTGCTTATAATTTTTACTTTGTCGATTTGTCAGCAAATCAGTAACAATATGCCTCCTAATCAATTAAGTGGTTCTGTCAAAAGAAAAAATTGAATGGGTAAAATTGGATAAATATTTAGAGGGGGAATTCCAAAATTCACTAAAAAGAAAAATTAAACTTTCTAGTGTGCAAGTGAAAATATTATGGAGGAGGAGAATGTTGCTCCAGGTGTTGAAATATACAAGAAAATGTGAATGCGGAAGACAATACAGAGGATGTGTATAAATATGCTGTGCGGAAGAAAATATAGACGATGATGAAGATATAAATCTAGAAGATAATGTGGCAGAGGACAGAGGCAATGCACCAGATGGTGTGTCTCAAGCAGGGGCGGATCTACAGCTGGGCTGTGGTGGGTTGAAGCCCGGGGAGAATTTTTAAGAAAATGATTTTTACTTTCATTAATATGCTATGCAGAGTCTGCGGCCCGGTCCAGTGAATTTTTTTTGTATATTTAGGTTCGTGTCTCAAGATGTGGTTAGCATAACCAACCATATGGAGTACTAGATATTTATGATCCGGGAAATTAGGATCAAATCAACCAAAGTTTCAAGGATCTTTTTGTTGGGTTTGTGGAGTCAGATTCAGAATAGGATTATGATTTGGTTAAAAATATTGGACTCCTATTAGATTTAGGAATTTCAAAGTTAGACTCCTATTTTGGTTAGGCCAGTTTCTTCTCTTATAAATACTCTCATGTAACTGTAAAATCACAACACAACAAAATTGTGAGAGATCAATAAAACCAGTGTGGCTTATGGAGTAGGATTTTCTGAACCACGTAATTTTTTGTCTTGTGTGATTGTTGTTTATTTTCTTGTTCTTGTTATTCGCTTTTGGGTTTTGCTTTCGCTTTTGTATACTCAGCAACTAGTATCAAGAGCCTAGGTTTTCAGGCGAGTGGGAGCGATGGCAGAAGATGAGAAAGTAAAGATCGACAAATTTGATGGAAGAGATTTTGGGTTCTGGAAGATGCAGATATAAGATTATCTATATCACAAAAAGCTACATGAACTGCTAGAAGAGAAAAAAGCCAGCTTCACTGGATGAGATAGCATGGAAGTTATTGGACAAGCAGGCTCTGGGTGTTGTTAGATTGACTTTGGCGAAGAATGTTGCTTACAATATTGTCAAAGAAACGACAACTTATGGATTCATCAAGGCTTTATCAAATATGTACGAGAAGCCGGCCGCTCTAGGTATATTTGATTCCCTTGTTATTTGCCACGAGATTGAATGAAGGTGATTGTGTTGCTGATCATGTTAACGAATTTAATTCTATTCTATCAAGACTAACATTTGTAGATATTAAATTTGATGATGAAGTACAAGCCTTATTGTTGGCATCCTCGTTACCTGATAGTTGGTCAGGACTTGTCACCGCAATTTGTAATTTATCAGGGAGTGGTAAGATGAGGAGTTCGCAATTCGATTCTTGGAGAGGATATTCGTAGGAGAAACTCAGGAGAGTCGTCAGGTTCCTTGTTAAGTGTTAAGAGGCAGAAAGACCGAAAGGGGGCAGAATCAGGGGCGTCACAGATCGAAGTCATAGAAGAGAGGACAATCCAAAGATCGCAAGAATATTTTTGTTGGAATTGTCAAAAGAAAGGTCACTTCAGGAATCAGTGTACGGCTCCTGTAGCTCCTAAAGGAAAGAAAAAAGAGGATGATTTAGCTAATATAGTTGAAGAAGTGGTGAATGACGATGCGTTGATTTGCTATGTTGAATGTTCTGTTGAATCATGGTTTATGGATTCTGGTGCGTCATTCCATGCTCCCCTTGCAAGGATTTGATGTTAAATTTTAGAGCTGAAAATTTTGGTAAAGTTCGTCTTGCTGATGATGAGACTTTGAATATTGTGGACAAGAGAGATATTAATCTCAAAACCTCTTTGGGAACTGATTGGACGTTGAAAGATGTAAGGTACATTCCAGGACTGATGAAGATGTTGTTATCTGTGGGTCGGTTAGACAAGGAAGGGTATCGAGTTACTTTCGGAGACGGACAGTGTAAGGTTATAAAGGGGAATCTTGTAGTTGCTCGCGGAGAGAAGAAGGGGACGTTGTATATAGTTGAACAATCTAGCTGTGAAGTAAATTCAATTGCAGATGAGATTGGTTCTTCGACTTTGTGGCACCAAAGGCTTGGACATATGTGTGAAAAGGGTATGAAGCTGTTAGCTTCCAAGGGGAAGATTCCACAATTGAAGAATGTGGAAGTTGGTTTCTGCGAGCCATGTGTTCTTGGAAAACAAAAACTGGTTACTTTTGCAAAATAAGGGAGGACACCCAAGACGGAGAAGTTAGAGCTAATTCATACGGATGTATATGGTCCAACAACAGTTGCGTTACTAGGAGGATCTCACTACTATGTCACTTTCATTGATGATTCCACTAGAAAGGTATGGGTATATTTTCTGAAAAGTAAATCAGATGTGTTTGTTGCTTTTAAGAAGTGGAAGACTGAAGTTGAAAATCAAACTGGTTTAAAGGTTAAGAGTTTGATATCAGATAATGGTGGTGAGTATAGTAGTGAAGAGTTTAAAAGCTATTGTGCAGAGTATGGGATTAGAATGATTAAAACTATTTCAGAGACACCACAACAGAATGGGGTTGCAGAGCGCATGAATATAACCTTGAATGAGAGGGCCAAAAGTATGAGATTACATGCAGGGTTGCCAAAGATGTTTTGGGTAGATACAGTTAGCACTGCAACGTATCTCATAAATAGGGGACCTTCAGTTCCTTCGGGGTTCAAGATTTTTGAAGAAGAGTGGTAGGGAAAGGGGGTAAATTTTTCACACTTGAGAGTTTTTGGGTGTGTTTCCTATGTGCGTGTTAAAGATTCTGACAGGGACAAGCTTGATCTAAAAGCGAGGAAGTGTATCTTCATTGGTTAAGGCTCAAAGGATATATGTAACCGTTTCTGGGATGAACACATGAAGAAGGTTGTTAGAAGTAGAGATGTTACTTTTAATGAGAATGCAGTATATAAGGATAAGCTTGCAGTCGATTTTGAATTTGCAAATGAACAACCTGAACTAGAAAAGGCAGTGCTTGATGATACTACAAAAGAAGATCTTGCAAGAAATAGTGGGAGTTCTGATAATGTTCTAGTTACTCCAGAGGCCGAGGTAAGAAGATCTAGCAAAATTATGAAGCCACCACAAAGATTTTACCTTTATCTTAACTTTAGGCTCGTTAATATAGGCTCAACTTTATATAAGTCGTCTCTCATTCTCCCATTAATATAATTATCAATTAAGAAGCATAGCCATCAAATGCCACTTCTATACTGCTTCCAATTGCTCCTCGATTAATTCATAAAAGTGACAATTTTTCAGTCCTGAGAATCCAAACAATCATCTTGCTTCTAATCATTGTGTTGTCTGTTCCACAAACGTCATGAGCTGCTCAATCACTGTTTCTTGCATGTGTTTAGATCCCCTAAACATTGCCCGAGAAGTTCGGTGCAGTGTTGATAGGTTGATGGCGTACCCATCTCTTCCCGTGAGATCTCTGAGTAGATCTGACTGCCCTTATAACAACTTGCTAGATATTTACTAATGATTAAAGACAACAACACACGTTTACACTAATCACTTCCTATACTAATTTAGCACAGCAACTCAAGTTTACATATATCACTTCACGCTAGTAAATCTGACCGCTCTAATACGAACTTGCTAGATATTTACTAGTGATTGAAGACAACTCAAGTTAGCACAAATCACATAAAGAAGAGTGGTTAGTATAATCATATGCTTAGATATCTCATATCTCACTGACCTAAGTTTTGTATTTTTATGGTTTGAAATGGAAAAATAATGGTAAATAAATTGAATGATTGATCAAATGTACGGGATCAATAGAAGTCTTTCAATAATTGCACCTATTACTTTGACCTAACACTAAGGCAGATCACTAAGGCGTGGCTATCAATTTTGCACTGAATTTGATGCCATGTCCATAGCAAAAACAAACAAATATGGAAAGAAGAGTCGTCTAAGTATGATTGGGATTAATCTTAATTATTCTACTTCTATCATTAGAAAATTAATAAACTCTTCTCTTTTCTTTTTCATGGGTGGCTAACTATTTCATCCCAAAGTTTGTTGAATCTTTGGTTCTACATAATTGTTGTTATTTTCTATTTCATCCATCACCAATATGTTTTTCGAGCTTCATCACAATTATTTTAGAAAGAAATGTACGATTTAAGAGCAACTTACAGGAAGGCCACATCTGCTCAAGGCAGTAGCCGTCATCAAAATTGCCCACCTCCCAAGATATGCAGCATTTCGCTCACCTAAAGCATTTTTCATGTTATTGCTTGTTGCCAGCATTAAACAATACTCACCAATGCTAGGATCCAGAAAAGAATTATGATCAGAAAACACTGCAGGCTGATCACCCACAGTACTGATTTGGGAACCAAGAACGTGTACAATAGCCTGAGAATAATTTCCTAATGCCCACTGCAGAGCAAAGAAAAATTAACATGAAATATAAATAAACTGAAGGCTAGTCAAATATCTCTAGGAAACAGTTAAAGCAATAAATTACAAACAAGTACCTCCAGAAAGCTAGCCAACCAGTAATCGCCCTTTTCAAGTGCAGATGGAAGCAGAAACTTTGATATAAGTTGACACTGTAATGGCCCACCAGAGCCTTCTACAAGACGAGATATAACTAGAGCAAGCTGCTCATCACCTAGAGTTTTTGCACAGACATTAATTGCAGAAGCGGTATCACCTCCGAGTATAAAAAAAGCAACAGCAAGCTCTAGTTGATGTTTCCCCATTAACACATAAGCATTTTTCAAAGCAGCTGCCTTGTTATTATCTTCCTGCAAGATATAGGAAAAAGATCACTCATAGCTTGCAAGTGTAAAGTGTTCCGCATTCAAAAAGAAAGTGCAATCCCTGTTGCTAAATATCAAAAAAATTATCAGTTGCATCTATAGTGTAACTACTAGCTCAACCTTACAGATATTACCTCAAATGCCGACTTTGTACAAAAGGATAACAATAATCTTACCGAAGTACCTTAAAATTTCGTGAGAGAAATCCCACCAATGGCTTGTCCTTCTCATCCCTACTGATCTTGAAAAGGCCAGCCAACACTTGAAGCCTATTTAGTGCTATGTAAAGAAGTGCACAAGCCTTTGGATCCTTAGATTTCAGATACTGATGCCTTGCCAATTTTTCCATCTGCAAGGAAACAACTTGATTAAAGTGGATAACATACTTTAGCAATACCACTCTAGCTCCTATTTTCCCTATTACAAAATGCAAATATGAAGGACTGCAGAGACCGAAGCTCAGAGTCAAATGTCTCAAAGACAGTTTCCTATCTGGAGAAAGTTTTATCATTCGTAAGCCATAAACTTTTTCGGAGCAATTTCAAATTTTTATCTGACATGGTATTTAGTTTATGTAAGAAGCCTCCTTGGAACAAAAAAAGTAGCACTTTACAGGGTATCTTCATCAACCAAAAAGATATTTTTGACAGGAGGGAGAAATACATGTGAGTCATGTGACAATTAATAGTCAACAAATTAACACATATGGTACCTTTATTCTTAACTGCGTAGCACTCGTGTACCAATATCCAACGCCTATATTCCTCATTTCATGCCAAGAAGATTCACTAGGTAAAAGAGAATCAAACAAATTTTCTTGGCAATCAGAGTGGAAAGCCCATCCGATCATGCTTGAGTTAACAACCAACTCTCCTTTGGATGGCATTCTACTAAATCTTCGAACAAAATATAGATGCTGAAATCTTATTGCAATCCAAAACCTTGAAAGGAAAAGAGAGGAATAGTTTTGGCATCATTAGGCAGCAAGATAACCAATAACTAGTGCTACATTTTGCATAAGTTAAGTACAGAGCGTTAATAATCAATAAAATACAGCACTTCTCCTTTACCAGTGAGATTAAAAACCACATATATTCAACCAATCAGGTTCACTGGCGGAGCTTTAGTGGGACCTGTAGGGAACATGGCGCTAAAGGGAAAAAAATCATGTTTGTTTTTATAAACAATACATATTTGTATTAAAAAAAAAAATTGGTCCAAGATCTGCCACTACTCAAGGTTAACGACAGGGGAAAGGTGCCTAAAAGATCTACAAAGTAAAATTTTGCCATGCTAAAAGTTACACAAACAAAGGAAAATTCAAGTTCAAGAAACTTTGATAGAAGATTATCATTTATTTCTGCAATACATTAAACCATAAAGTATATATGGGCAAGATTATTTTTGATAGTTGATATAATTTTGAGTATGGGAGGAGGTGACATTCGAACCCTAGACCTCTCCTAACACGAGAATCACCTTTACCTCTGCTTGGGCAATGCTTATTTCTCTATAAGGGCCTCTTTGGCTTACCTTGAAAGACATTAGTCATTAATGACTTCATAAGTAACTTTTATTTTGCATATAAGTTTCATTTACTTGGACAAAATTGGTTCATAATGCACAACTTATAGGCTAGTCAGATAGCCGGGCTTAACTTAATCTGTATATTAAACATTTTAAATTCATAAATAATACTATGTATGATGTATACAATATCCAAACTTAAAAAATCCGGACTTTATCCGCATTTTTTAATATACGGGTTTAAATCTGGATTTTCTGGATTTCAGGCCGGACTAGATTTTGACAAGATAATATAGTAGGCCCGTCTAAGGCCAGACTAGACTTTTTTTCCAATCGAACTTTTTGGACTTCTTTCCAGATCAGTTCAGAAAGGATTTCAGGCTTCGGATTTTTTGACATCGCTAATTATAGAGCACAATCGAGCAATATAAGTCTGCCATTAAATTTATTAATGTACAGGACTTTTATTTTGCATACATGTTATTATATGATTAGACAATTTAGTTGGTACTGTATAACATATAGGCTATTTATATAATACAGAAATAACAAAAAGTACTATGACGAGGATAATATTTTATATTATTTAAGTCGCACAACTATTCTATAAAGTCGAATAAGTACCTTTTCCAACTTCCGAAAATTCAACTTATAAGTTAGTTGTACAATTCCAAAATAGTCTACTACCGCTAAATAATACACACTCAATTATATATTTATAGCATAAAGTCAAAGTAATAGCATAAGAACAAGTCTTCCATGGGCCTTATCCTCTATAAAAAACTGAGATTGAGAAGGGGTTTTACATCTCATCTTTAACACTGTTAGAAAGAGAAGTGTCTAGCTTCATTATCAAGGGTCCACCCGAATCCCATATGCCCACACCCATGTGAGGTCCGATAGGCACGGAGGACAAATCATAGGATCTGAGTGACACGGAGGACAAAATTGTAAAGTCTGGGCGACACAAGAAATTAAAAGCGGAGGGAGGCCTTCTCGCAGATGCAAGAGGGGTTTAAAGAGATAGAATAAGATAACAAAACACTGAAATAGATAAAAGTACGGCGATTTAACCGGAGAATAACCAGCCAGTACCCCTGATTTTGATTTCCCAATTTCTGAGAGAGTCAATTTAATGATCAAGCCTTCCATATATGTGATGATCTATACAGGGAATAGAAACCCTAATAACATCATCTAACCCACATGACTAAGGCCTAAAACAATTGGGCTTATAGTAATTACTTAGAAATTTTATAAACTACTAGCACCATATATAAAAAATATAAGTAATACAGAAATTCCATCTACACAAAATGTCTTTAAACTAGTTAATAACATGTACATAATTCTTCTCTCCATGCTCACTTCTGTTTCCTATTACCCTCGCCAATTCTCTTAAGCTAGCAAGGTAAGAACACAAATGTACAACTCCCTAGGAACTTCAATTGGCCAAGGGACATCCACTGTACCACAATTCTTTTGAACTAATTTCATATTACTAGCATTACATTTCTATATAAAGCATCTTATTAATGGTAGAACTAAAAGAAGTTAATCAATTCGATAACAATAAAGGAACTACTAAGAAAAGGTATGAAAACATCTTCAGGGAGCAAAAAAATCATTCAAAATATGCATGGAGTACCTTCGGCCATATTTATCTAGACTTCTGTAAGCGGAGGAAGAGTTACTAACTTCTTGTAGAAGATCAATAACAGCATGCATTTGCATCATCTCAATGTTAGATAGGAATCCCAGGTCATAAAGTCTATCTATAGGTTCAGGAGAGCCAACAAGGTTGGATTTTGTAGAAGGAGAAACCAAGGAAGCATCGAAAACGTTAGATTCCCAACTAGTCGCAGAATGGGTAAGGTCATGCTGAAGCTGCAAAGATTGTGTAATAGAGGCAGCATCTCCTCTCCACTGAAATACGTTATTCTTCGAGCTTGATGAGAGACTTCCATTGAGATAATCTGATAATTGGACCAGTGGAAAGATATGGCCAGATTTTTCAAGGCAACATATTTGAGAAGACACACTTTGAGAAGTGCAATAATCAACAAGGTTTTGAACAACAACTTGTGCACGCTTCCAGTTTCCTAATTTAATTTGCAAATATTTAAAAAGCACAAAATTAGTTAAGGTCAATTAGTATCAAAATATTACAAGTATAAAAGATAAAAGACAACATGTTTGGTTCAGCAGGTTCCGAGGAAAAATAGGGTAGAGGTTCAGTACACCCGAACACTTCACAATTCCTAAACCCCAACCAAGGTCTCTCTCTCTCTACACACACACACACACACACACACTTGTCAATGGCCTTAAAAGCAAATTTTTTAGTTATACCAAAGCAAGAGTTTGACGTAACAGGTATTTAATAAGTGACCAAAGCTCTCAACTCTTTTGATTGTAGGCATGAAATAATGAAAGCTCCAAGCCTTTACCAGTACGCAAATAGCATTTTCTTTTCTAGGTCCCTTAAAAATGTCCTCAATAAAACTGCAGGAAAACCTTCAGTGTGAGAGTTATTATTGTCAACGGGTAGTGAAACAATAAATTTTAAAAGAGATAGCGTGACTACTCTCTCAAGAAACAACTATTTAGTATTTATATTGGCAAGAGTCTCCTTTACAAGGTAATTGCTTTCTTTCCTCTGAAGTTTCCCCAAAATCATTCATAAAAAAGCGCCACTTTGTGCGAGATAGATGGCATTATTAACATAATGAAGATGCTACTTTCTATGGTGCTTTACTGTGCCTTTTCTATTATAATTCAGAATAAACTCTAAAAATGAGAAGAGAATCAATACACGTCTGTGCTAAATATAGAATGTATGCATATATATATGTGTATATATATATATCAACTACCAAAAACTTATTGCCACATGATACCTGAACATATGTTCGCGAGGATGGACTCTGGGTGATAAAGAGGTAGAGATCCACCGAACTTTTCTGCTACATCTAATATGTTTACAAAACCAATTTTAATATTTGAATCATAGTTTTCTGCATAAATGCTTGACAAAAATTCGTTTGGTAAATTTCTCATGTAAGAAGATCTTAGCCAGTAATGATTCTGTTTATCTTCTGTTGATTCTTCAAGATCACAAGTAGAATCAGTGGAAACTGAAGTAAGCAGATACTTATCGGCAGCTATGCAATTTTGAGGATCATGTTTGCTTCCTCTGGGAAGACGATTAGCATGTAATTTGTCATATACCAATAACAACCATGGACTGAAAAGACTAAAGTATTCGTTGTGAACAACCACAGCTGAGGCATTAGGCCCCCAGGAAAAATCTTGAATCTCAGGATGAGTATGACTTGATGCAACACAAAACCAGATCTTTCTGTTTGAAGATCTTTCTGATTTAAGAAGATTATGACCACCAAAGAGCCTCTGACCATATACCATAAACTTATTCTGCAAGCAAACCCCAAGTAAGAACTGACCGTTATCCAACGTCAACCAACTTAGAGCAACAACCTTTCCATCAAGAACAACCGAATCTTCTAGTATAAATCTTCCTGCAAATGACAAGTAGACAGCTTCCCATATATGAAGAGTGGTAAGAGAATTGGACTGAGAGGTCGGTGTGATAGTTGCAATCTTTCGGCCACATTCAGTTGCAGATGCTGCCATGATTGGACTTTGATGTGTATCAAGCACACCAACAAGCTCCCAGTGTGAATCTCTAATAGAGGACTTGCTTCTCCACAATCTCACTCTACCATCAGAACAGCCAGTGGCTAAGTGATATGCGGCATAGCTTCCACGTAGCTCATTGGCAGAATACTCCTTTTGTTTTTGAGACATAACTGTAGTGGTTCGAGAGACCACATCATAAGTGGTAACCTGGCTTTGATTGTGTGGTTCTGGCAATATAGATGACCAAGGATCGACAATAATACAATATCTCTTGCCAGAAATATTTCCCTCAAATATCCGAGCATTGTTTTCAGATATGTTACCGGTGTCAAAAGTACATCCATGAATTCCAGAAAATTCGCAATGATGGATGCCGATTTTCCACGACAAAGCCTTAAAGGTATTCTTCCACACTGCCAACAGTATAGTGGTGCCAGAATCAAAGTTTTCATCACATGTTGACGGCAAAGGAACTGCATGGACGCTGGTCGGGCCGTCAGTGCAACTACAACTAGGAAAAGGGATACTGCACAATTTGTGGCTAAACAAGTTCTCTTCTTCCTTTTTAGAGGACTCGACTATAAAGAAATCAATACCTCCAGAATGTGCTGCAAGAAGAATTAGGTCTTCATCTATTACTGCCTGCAGCCATCCCAGGGTAGTATAACTGGGGCTACATTCATGAAGGTCAACCTTTCCTGAAAGTTTCCAAGTGGGGTTTAATGTTGGTAGACCCATAATGCAATTGGAAATATCAGAAATTGACCACAATAACAACAACCCATTCATATCCAAAGAAGCACCATATTTGAGTTCATATCTATGTGAATGCATCACTACTTGTAATATTTTCCCACAATGACCATCCATGTTTAACTTTCCGTAAGCACAAGATGACAAAACGTTCTCCGTCTGGGAGCTAATAGAAGGTTCTTCGGAACTAATTACTGTTTGAAAATTTATCTGAAACCAAGCCAAGGAATTACAAGATAGTAGTTGGACTATATTGCATGAAGTTGGTGGACCAAAGGCTTGAATCCTCGAAATCACAACCTTACTAAGTAACAAACTACTTGATCTCACTTCAGGACCGTCCAATTCACGTCTCTTCCACAAAGTCACGCGTGGAAATCTCATTGGAGCAACATCATCCAGGCAATGTATAGCCCACAAAGTCACCACCCTCTGAGGACCAAAACCAACTACCCATTCACACTTACCAACCCCATCAGATTGATAATAGTCTGAAGGGAGACACTGGCTAGTATCTGATTCATTACTGGTATCAAATATACCATTCAATTCTGTGGCCCATCTTATATGTATATCAGAGCCTAGGATTCCATTCATTGCCTGGTTTATCTCAATGACAGAACATACACAAAACAACAATCTTCTTGTTCTTTGATCATTAATGTCCTTGCTGACTTTTCTGACCCGTGCATCATCAATCTCACTCCATAACCTTACTGTTCCATCCATGCAGCATGTTAACAAAATCAGCCTCCGCTGTTGATGTTGTTTTCCTGCCTCTTGTGTAAAAGGCAACGGTCTCCACTGAATCATTAAAACAGGCAGCGGATGAGGTAAGTCGGCTTTTACAAATTTTGATATTGGGTCACTGTGATATACCATGACAAGTTTACTTGCGTTAATCAATGGTGAGGATGAAGGTTGAGCATGATGACTACTACACAGTGGTGCTGTTGCAAAATATCCTTCAACAGACCATGTAGCAGTAACAAGGTTCTGAGGCAGGTCGGGTGTAAACTTCCAGGCAACTTCCCAGGAAGTAGAGGAGTTGTTGTTTCTTCTCCATAGTACGACTTGGATTCCAACAGAAATGATGCCATCGCCTGAAGCAGTCCACTGAATGGCCTGGACGGTAGTAGATTGAATAAGTGATGTAGTCTGGCTCCAAGAAAAAGATCCTGAATTAAGAAAATGATATATAGTGTGTGAGGGTTGATGAAAAAATAGCAAACAAGATGATAGTAATATAATAAGTAATAGTAATTGTAATTAAAGGGTTGATTGAGGAGAAGGATTAACCGGTAAATGAGAAAAGGCGAATTGAAGAATCCAAGGAAACGGCAAGTAGTCCGTCGGAAGGGATAACAGGTGACCAACACACAGACGAAACAACACCACCCAGCTCGAATACTTGGCGAAAAATAGGCCCAGGTGCAGGTCCAGGTCGATTAATTGGCAAGTGAGAAATCACAAGAAGAGAAGATGAGGCATAAGCAACCCAAGAGTAACCTGAGAAATCAGGTAGCCAATCTATGCTCGATTCCGATCGCCTCGGACACGGAGGTATTGCTTCCGACTTGATCAATTTCAGAGGTAATTTCTCATCCCCCAACTCCGATTCCAATTTCAGACTTGTGTTTTGCTGCTGCATTTTTGCCTGCCTCCTACCCCTCAGATTCCTTTTTAATTACTAACCCCGCTCCCTGCTTATCTAAAATATTACTCCCTCACTTCCTCCATTTGGGTCGGGAATGGTCGGGAACGGAGATTAAGAAATATATATAAAATAGTGAAAATGATACGTAGTTCACCAATCACCATATAATTTGCTTTCTCATTTAATTCCTTTCACTATCAATCATCTACAACAAATAAAAACCTAAATTACTAAAAAATGATAAGGCCCCGCAAGGCGGGCTTAAATACTTATCTAAAATATTACTCCCTCACTTCCTCCATTTGGGTCGGGAATGGTCGGGAACGGAGATTAAGAAATATATATAAAATAGTGAAAAATAGAAAAAAAAAATGGATGTAATGGTGTATAAAAAAAAGATAAGGGTGTTGTTGATCCGACGGGGTCGAAACCCTCAATCAGATCTGTTTACACAAGGTAGAGATTCTCTCTAAAATGGCCAGCCCCTGATCAGAGGTTTTCTTCTGTATTTATAGCCTCCAGCCTCCGTGCTTCTCACGTGCAGTAGGGCTCCCTTTGCTGTCTTTTGGGCCTTGTCTTGGGCTTTCCTTTTCTTGTTTTGGGCTGTGGCTTGAGCTCTTGTCTTCACGGGCTTGTGGCCCAACAGGTGTAAAAGAAGATAGTGCTAAAGTAATGTGAAAAACAAGAAAAAGTTAAGAAGTGGTGGGACCCATTGACTATTTTTGGTAAGTTTTGAAATTAAGTAGTGTGAAAACGAAGAAAAATTGGAGAAATGGTGGGATCCATTGACTATTTTTGATAAGTTTTGAAATGTAAAGAATTGGATGAGACATCCTAAAAAAGGTGTAAAAAAATGGAAAATACGAGAAAGTATATTTTTATTCTGTTTACTTCATCGTAAGTGGTCATACTAACTCATTTCAAATCGTGAATTAGCTGTTTCCGGCAGCCGATTGAAGCCAACCCGTTGAATTGCCTTTTTTTCCCCTCAGACATGATGACCTAAAGTTATATTGGTGGTGTTTGGCCACCGTCCGACTTCTGAGTTTATAAGTTATAAGCAATTATTTTATACTGTTTGTGCAGTGTTGTAAAAAGCGGGAATCGGACTTAGTCGGTGAAGGCACCGTCTAGCGATTAATCGGATAATCGGAGATTAATCGGAGTGATTAATCGGATCATTAATCGTAATCAATTTAATATTATTTTTTAAATAATATATATTAATATAATTATATATAGTATAAATTTATAGTCATATAAAATCAAAAGATTAATGATTTTTTATAACACAAAACATGCCTTTATATACATATACAAGTCCAGTCATCTCATATATAAACTTGAATTTGATTGAATCTGCGAAGGATGATATTGCAAATTTATGTAATTAGAGTTTAAAGTTAATATTGAAATAGTGAAAGGTAATAAAACAACTTTAATTTATGTGTTTTGTCATTTCCGTGCCTTTTGTTTTATTTAAAATTAAATTTTAGAATTTTAAGATTTTTTTTACTTTTTATTTTTAATTTTTTTAAATTCACCGATTTTTGACCGACTTTTTCCGATTAATCCCGACTTTTGACCGATTAATCCCGATTTTCAGAAAAAACGATTTTTTCACCGATTAACGCTTAATCGAGATGGTGGCCGATCGAACAACGATTAATCGGCGATTAATCCCGATTAATCGCCGACTTTTAGAACACTGTGTTTGTGTAATAATAAAAAGCTAAGAATGTTTTTTTTTCATAGTTTCTGTTTATTTCGAAAACACTTTAATCACTTATAATCTTAACTTGATTTTAACTTTTACTTCACTTCTTTACTAAGTAAGAAGCACTTATTTTAAACTCAGCCAAACAGCCCCATTATTTATTTTGTGTTAGATTTTTAGGGTTTCGATAAAAAGTAGAGGTATATTTTTTGGATATGATATTTTAGATATTTATTATTTAAAATTATGATAATGATGGCCTATATATCCATCTTTTTAAAGGTTAATTATTCCACTTATTTCGTTCAATATTTCAATTGAATTATCAATATTTTTTAATCTTATTTATATTACTTATATTTAAGTTAAACAATATCTTGATATAATTTTTCAAAATAAATATATTTGTTAAATCATATGACATGAATTTGATCAGAATTTGACGTCAACTTTTATGCAATATATTTTTCTGATATGATATTTTAGATATTTATTATTTAAAATTATGATAATGATGGCCTATATATCCATCTTTTTAGAGGTTAATTATTCCACTTATTTCGTTCTATATTTCAATTGAATTATCAATTTTTTTTATCTTATTTATATTACTTATATTTAAGTTAAACAATATCTTGATATAATTTTTCAAAATAAATATATTTGTTAACTCATATGACATGAATTTGATCAACATTTGTCGTCAACTTTTATTCAATGTAACTAGCATAAAAGCCCGTGCGAGACACGGGCCTCTAGTTTTTACAGTGTTTTAAATAATATTCATGTGTCATCATATTGTTCTCGTACGGGCCTTGAGTTTGTATTATGTTTTAAATAATATCTGTGTGTCATCATATTGTTTCGAGCGTAACTATTACATTTTATTTTTGACAAAATAAGTAAATATGAAAAATATAATATTTGCAACCTAATAGCATTAATAGTGATAATAAGTACTGTTCGCTCCGTCCCAATTTATATGACTCTTATTCCTTTTTGGGATATCTCTATAATAATGAACTTATTGTACTTACTATTTTTAAACACTACTTTTCACTATTACACTCGCTACTTCTCTATTTTATATTTTTTTTTATTAAATAAACACTATTACACTCACCACTTACCTCCACTATCTCAAATCTATTATTAAATTTTGATATTTCCACCACTTTACCCACTTTCCAACTAAATTTACTCTTGTTTTACTACCTTTTTCTTAATCTCCGTGAAAGTCAAATAAGGTCACTTAAAATGAGACGAAGGGAGTATATTTTTTTAAAAAAAATATGGATCAAAAACTAAATTTGAACTGATATTTCTATATTCAAATTCGTTAGGATATAGAGACCATTATCATATTATCTATGGTCAAAATTATATTCGAAATTAATACTGAAACTTTTGGATTTTAAATATATTATACCTCATTAAAAGTATCTGTAATTTATTGTTGAAATTATTAAATTATTTCAACTAATATACCATGATTTTGATGAAAACCTGTTCTTCATATGATAACCTAAATCATGATTAAATGAAGATGTGTGGTCCGCGTTGCCTTACATTTATTTCTTCTTTTTTGAGCGTACATTTGCATAATTGTTAAAGTGATACATGATGGAGTAGATCATCAACACATTCTTTTTAGCATATGTTGCACACATTTTGTATAAATAGAAATTGAAACATATGATGTATGTAAAAAGACATATACCTTATTTTATTCTAAAAGTATCAATTGAACTACTAACCGTATAATTGCACCCCAAAAATTTCTGACACCTTTGACGTGTCTTATCCTTTTATTTTTCTATTGACTTTTGATTAACAATATAAAATTTCCTTAAATTCACCTTCATATCACAAGTTATAGGTTTTCAAATACATATATCATCAAGATGACATCATTTAGATATATTTTCTGACACCAAATTTGATGTATTGTCACTATGCTTATATTTATAACTTTTTTAAAAAAGATTTACACATCAAATTCTGAATTCATAAGTTTAAAATAAAAAATATTCTAAATAGGAATATTCTTTCAGTTACCTTATTTCGTGTTCTCCAAAATATTATAATCTCTTTATAAATCGCCTTTTATAATAAAAGGAATTAATATGACATAGTCCATGTCGAAAACCTATCAATTTTTCCTTTCAAATATGCTCGCTTAAACATCAGTTTTTGTGCTTATTTCTCACATTCATGACTTAAATTTCTATAATATTGTATCGGTGCTCGTTTAAACTATTAAGTTAGATTTGAATTCGTTCATTTTTATTGGAATATGAATTATATCTATTTTTAGAAATCTGAATCATGGCTCGAACCCGATTATTCATATACTTTTTCAATTTTAAATTTATTTACGTAAATAACTAATTTATAGATATTAATCTATCATGTAAACAATATATGAGACTTGACTGAAATAATAACCTGTCTCAAATAAATAAGGTACTGAAACGAATATAAATACAAAATATTTAAAGTATGTGGTTAATGCTTTTGAATAACAAACTAATTGTTTGTGTAGTTCAAGTGGTTTGTGTGATGTATTTGTATCGGAGAGTTCCTGAGTTCGAGTCTTATGAATAACATCTTTTTTATATATATGAGAAGAGGTTAGGTTCGGAGTTAGGCTCAGGTTCGGAGCTAGGTAATTTATTTGCTCAGGAGCGAGGCTTGACACGAACGTGTTGGGCTATTATATATATAAGTAGATATAAGTAGATAGATATGATAATAAGAAAATAACAAAAATTAGACTATGAAATTTATACATATAGATGTTACATTCAATTGAAAAGTAAATACAAGTATATGTTCCGTTTGAAAAAGCAAGGCAGTAAAAACGATTTAATATATTTATCCAGAAAAACTTTCAATAGTCAATTGCTTATATTTACAAACAATTTATAACTAATAAAATGTAATTTTATTTTAAATTAATGATACACACGTCACCAAAAATTTGTCGATAACCTAATTAATATATTTGAATGAAGCAAGTGATTTAATTGATAATTACCCCTTTTTTAATAACTTTACATTACATACAAAAAAAATCTTCAACAATTAATATCTTTTACCTAACTACAAATTAGTTGTCAGTAAATATAATAATTTTTTAGTCATAAAACCCTTTTTATTAACTTTTCGAATTAAAATCAATGTCTAAATCTAATATAAATATAGATATGGTACATGTTTTACAATACGTTATTCATAGAAATTCGATGTTATATAATCAGATTATATTTAAAAATATGATAATATTCAATTGAGATTCTTCCTTATCTACACTATCTATTTAGTTTCCTCCCCGCTTATCTGTTGAGTTCATCTCTAGTACTGAGAATCGAAGGGGAAGGGGAGTCCATGCTAATTCAAGAAAGTTTACCATCTAATTCTCGGACATGCTAATTCGAGTTATAGATGAGATTATATATTTGATTTTAAAGTGTTATGTGTTGTTCTTTTACAAATCAAAGTATATGCGCAAAAATATAATGAAATTTATTTGCTACCTAATGAAATACAACATATTATATATAGATTTTACTTTTATATGACCATACACGTATTTCCAAGTAACAATTACCAAAATTTAAAATTATAACTATGTATAAAAAAACTCAAAATATATATATATATATATATATATATATATATATATAATATTGAAAATTGGGACTATACGTGTTTGGTGGGATAATAAAAATCCAAGTAAAGCCAAGTAACCCTCCATAAAAATTTGTGGTTGTAGAAGACCTCGGTAGAATGAGACAACACGAAATATTGTCCCGAACTAATAGTATATAAAATATCATGATTCTGTAATTTATACATTTCAATCTGTTTCCCTGACACTTTAAGAATTACATTTCTTCTTCATCCTTATCTGTATACGCACATGCATGCATGAAGGCATCCAGCCATTAGATATATATATATTTGGTACATAAAACAAAAGTCTTTTGTTCTGATTATTATATATATAAGCCTGATTGTATAAACACATAATCTTCGGTGCCTATCCATGATTTATTTCACATTATTCGTTCTGATAATTAGTATTAGTTTCTCCTTATTCTTTCGCTGGACTACATTCATTAATGTTGTAAAACAAATGATGCATAGTATCGAAGATCATGTCTATGTCTATCAACTATTCAAAGTTCCGGAATTGAATGAAAATCTTCAAGAAAATCAATTTTACCGCAAGGTTTCAACTTATGTCAACTCATTATCATCATCAATTGAAGACTCAGATTTCACTAATTTATTCTCTTCTGAAGGCAAAGATATCATTCTGTATTTGGATGATAATCAAATTGTCCACGACACATTTCTCGGTGCCAGAATTTCATGGAAATATCAAGTACTAGTTGAAGATGATTATCAAAAGAAGAAGACTTTTGTGTTAAAGATGAAAAAAAGGGATAAACGTAGAATTCTCCAATCTTATCTCCAACATATTGATACGGTCTCCGATGAGATCGAAGAGAGATGCAGGAGAGAGCTTAAACTTTTCATCAACACTGAATCACATCAGCATCGACGGTGGAGATCTACTCCCTTGGCTCATCCGGCCACCCTCAATACAATTGTAATGGATTCAGATCTCAAAATCAGAATTATGTCTGATCTTGAATCATTTCTAGAATCCAAAGAGTATTATCATCGATTAGGCCGTGTTTGGAAGAGAAGTTATCTTCTATACGGGCCTTCTGGTACAGGAAAATCTAGTTTTGTCGCTGCTATGGCTAAATCATTAAATTACGATGTCTATGACGTTGACCTCTCTAATGTGTCTGACGATTCAGATCTCAAAATGCTTCTAGTACAAACACGACGAAAGTCACTGATTGTGGTTGAAGATCTAGACCGGTTTTTAAATGATAGTTCTTCTTCATCAGTGAGTTTATCAGGTTTGCTAAATTTCATGGATGGAATAGTAAGTTCATGCTCGGGCGATGAGAAAATTATGGTTTTCACGATGAACTATAAAGAATTAATTGATCCCCCAGTTTTAAGACCTGGACGAGTTGATGTTCATATATACTTTCCGCTTTGTGATTTTAATATGTTTTTGACTTTAGCTGATACTTACTTGGGAGTGAAAGATCATAAAATGTTCCCTCATGTAGAAGAAACTTTTGAGATAACGGGTGCAACACTAAGTCCTGCAGAGATAGCTGAGCTAATGGTTATGAACCGGAGTTCGCCTAGCAGGGCTTTCAAGTCGGTGATGACTGCTTTACAAATCAACAAAGTTGCTGCTTCTAGTAAGTTACAGGGAAGGTGGATAGGTGATAGCAGTGATCAGTCCGAAAGTAGCAGTGGTATATTGAATTGGAAGGATGTTAGTTCCCCTGCAATCAAAGAAATTCGGAAATTTTACGGTGTACTGAGCGCTAAAATAGGGGATACTTAATTCAACACGAGTAATTACATATTATTTGTTTGTTGTATTCGTCCTTTGGCTTCACATATCTCTCAACTGTAAGTGATGATCATGAAAATTATATATGCATGTAATTTACATAAGAATACTTACCACACAAGCCTCTTGTAGATCACTATTGTAGTAGATTTTACAATAATAAATGGGCCCTTAAGCCTTTATATCAGATTTACCATATATGGATTTTCCTTCCATATTAAAACAGTTACATATTATGATTGCAGTGAGTTACAACTCAAATGTTTGTCACCCCAATTTAACCACATCATTTTCTCATTTTTTTTATACATCACTTTGATATTTAAAAAAATAAAGACAATCGTGAGAATAGAAAGGATCAAGGGCTGTGATTCAGTTTTCATGGTCTCCAAATTACATAGGTCTCCATTGAAACTTTCACACACACAGGCTAATGATCAAATACAAATAAAAACTAAAAAGCAGTTTAATTTAGTGATATTCTCAATAAAATTTAGTTACATTTTCTTTAAAATCTAGTGATTTGTGTTGCAAAATTGATGAAAACTTCCAGAAATTGGTGAAAATCTACAGATATTTTCTTGTACTCGATTCTGGTGGTGGTGATGGTTGTGGAGATAGTGGAGATCGGGGTGGAGATGAAGTTGGGGAACCTGTAGAAGCTAATGGAGCAACAGTTTCAGCAGATTCAGTAGGAGGCTCGTTCAGCAGTTGTTGATGAATAAATAGAATCGATCTTTAAAATTGGCAATAAAACAAGGGAGATGACAGAGGTGAGGATGACAGAGGTGAAGATGGGGTGGTAGAGACGGATATGGAGGAGCGGTGGACGAGTAGGGGTGGCAGACGTGGCGGGGGTGGGGGAGAGGGGTGAAGTTGCGAGAAGTGGGGTGCAGGTAGAGATTGGGCTGGAGAAGAAGAAGGTGGGGTTGTAGGTTTGTAAGTAGAATAAGACTTTCTCTCTCTATATATTGCACAATTAATTTTACCCAACTTCAAGTTATTTTTAATCCATATTTGTTGTTAAACATGTTAGATACTATTATTATTAATAGGAAATATATAAACACATGTTTATAACATATATAATATAGTTAAATGCATGTTGTTATTAGGAAAAAAATTCACATGAGTACCTATCGACTTAGTCGATAGTTACTTTACATTGCTATGTAATCGAATGGGTTTCTTTAGATCCACTGTTGCTGTTTAAAGCGAAGTCCGCTTGATCTGCTAGCTGGTTTACTTCTTTGACAATCACTTCAACTCTTGATGCCAGTTCTATCAGTAATGATGCTATTGTTGCCAAAGGAAGAATCTCCAGGAGAGGTCTTGTATTGGTCGTTTCTTTATTTATGCTGTTGTTGGAAGCTTGAAGTATCTGTACAACTACTTGACTTGGAACATTCTTCAGTGCATCTTGAAGTTCATATACAGCAATGTTCATCTGTCCGATTGATATATGTATGCTTGATGATTTGGTCATAGTTTTCATCATAGCAGCCAACTCTTTTATGACATTGGACGAGTAAGAACTTAAACTAACACACATGTCTTTCAAATGCTTCTTTAGAGTTTCTGGTGCCTGTAACAATTCAAGGTAAGTAGATAAGTTACTTCATACCTTATCGAAATTGACTATGTTAATGCATATCACTCTTATCAAAACTTCATTTTACCCTAATATCCGAGTTGATGCAACCATTTAGGGTCTCAATGCAATAAGCACAACTGCGTATTGCAGCCCCAACCTTTAGGTACTGTTTCCAAGGATGTCGAAATTTGAAGTCACCATGTGCAGGTTCCCATCTAGCGAAATTGGCCTGCACATATACATCACAGCGAATTCATTTTATGTATATATTAATACCCAGGTAAATGACTATATATTGACATACCATTGATTCTTCTGATGTTTTTGAATTTAGTACACATTTGTATGCCTGGTTCATTTTGCTGAAATATCCATGGCTGACATTTTTAACCCCTCTATCTGCAAAGAAGTCTATGAAACATGCATCCAGTGATTCAGATAACTTTTCCAGGTTACGGGTGATAAGAGCATGAAGTTCTTGGCCAGCCCAAATCGGGCATACAAGCATGCTTGTGATGATACATATAGAGGCTCCAAGGGTAACTGTTAGTAGCCTGTGGTGAGCCATTTCAAATAACTGATCAACACGGTAGCCAGAGATTGAGACAAGGCAGAAAGTGAGAATGAAGACCATAGCACCATAATCGAACCGTGCTTTAACTGTAGGAATGAATCGAGAAAAGGTGGCTGCTGCAGCTGCAAGAAAATTTATGTCAGCTTACTCGGGGAAGTTGCGCTAATTCTGCTATAATCTAGATATATGAATGAATTCTCACTAATGTATGAACCATGAAGAAACAATTACAAATAGAAATACCTAGAAGGAAAACCGATATTTCAAGAACTATAGGTTCGATTTCTTCACCACATTGTATTGCCATCCAGTGAACACCAAAGCCAAGAACCCCTGCTACAAGAGTTCCGGCTGCTCTGTTAACACATTTATAAAGTGTTGCACCTACAGTAATTAATATGATATTCCTTAAGTTATTCCAAAACACACGTAAGAAAGTTGAATTAGAATGAAAAGGATACCAAATAGTTACCAATACTGTATTCGAAAACTACCACAACAGTCATAACTGCCCACATAGCATTTCCTCCGACACCTTCGTATAAAGTCCTCATGTAATAAAAGAGTGAAACTAGAGAAAGAGCTGTTCCTACTTTGAGGCAGTGGATAAATTTTTTAGGATCATTAACTCCTATGTTCCAAGCCTTCAACATAAATGTTGATAGCTTGATTATAAATTCCGCAACTAAACCGTGCATCCATCTAAACAATCTCCATCTTGGCCCTAATTCTTCTTGCACTAATATTTCCACCGTTCCATCAGGCGCATGTACTCTCCACTCTAATGTGGTGTGAAGCTCTTGACCATTAGTCATCTTTGGAGAATCAGCACAAGCAAAGATAATTAGTGGGGAGTTGAATTGAACTCTTGTTAGAAGAATCACAAAAATGAAGCTGGCAAAGGAGTAGGGAGGGAGTTGATGTTTAGGTAGCTGGTTATAGGAGTTATTTATATATATAATAATATAATAATATAATAATATGGAAGTGAAAGGTGCTTTTTACTTTTTTATTCAAGCAACTATTGTTTTAAACCGGTATAGGTAGGTACACATATATTTTATGAACAAAAAAAATAAGACAAGAATTATATTACCCTAAAGTTATAAATAAGCGAGACTGAATAATTTATTTTACTTTTACAATTTTCTTAAAATAAAATTTAGTAATATGTAAACAAAACAAAATCCAATGTTCCATATTTTTTATATAATGTTTTGATTGCGAATTTATCTTAATGAAAGTAAGTATGTTTTATTCAAAAATAAATAATTTATTAAATTTATTTTTACTATTATATTTCTAAAATTTCATAAATTATATTTATAATATAAAATTATCTAAACTGATAATTTAAATCGTGAATAAGTCATGAGTTGAAATAGACAAATAAGCTCCGAGCAATTCTGAACCATTAATTCTTTTCAATGTTCTGTGTGGCCAAATGCATTTGAATGATGCCACCAAATCATGAGTTGAAACCCAAGACCCGCTAAGATGTATCAGCACTGCATCACTTTGTTGCATATAAACTTCTTTTTTGTCTATTACTTGTCTATGTATAAGAAATTTAAACTAGAAGCGCCACCACAAATCCCCCTCCATAAACTATGCAGTTGTTAGTTAAAGTTTGTGTATTTTTATAACTTGTAACCTAATTCCCTGCACCGAATGCTAGTAGTGTTTATCTTTTACTTTCATGCTTTGAATGATTAATATATTGCTTTGAATGACTATGTAATTAACAAATTGTCTTTATTATAATTATACTTATAATTATAAATTATAATTATTATTTCTTTCTTTCCTGTTTTCACAATTTCACTACTTAATTATGAATCATCCCATATAAAACTTGATTATCAGGCTTGCGAGTGCAATCACTGCCGGTGTTTCTCATAAGTGAAACCTAAGTTAGGCCCACTAGGTGTAAAATAGAAGAGTGACCTAATTAATCCACTATATATATGTTGAGCTAATGCGATTAGCCTAATAGATATGAATCATGATTGTACATGGAAGGCTGGTCTATATATTAGAAACCAAAGCAAGTGGCTCGGGATTCTTTTTATATGCAAGAGGAGGCATTTTAGTTAGTTTATAAACCAATCATGGCAAGCATTAGTTTAGATGTTTCTTATTAAAAAATAATGACATGCCAAACTTCTCATACTTTGTGTTTACGTAATTTTTTTAAAAATAAACTAAAATAGTTACATGCGATCTCACCTTTTCAGTGAATATTTTCACGTAATTTGTCTCTATGGGATTATAGAATTGTGATGTGTTATTTTATAACTAACCGCAAGCGCACGGTGTCTATTGTAGTGTAGACTGGCAAATGCGGGTCGTATCCTCAAGGAGACAGATGCTATCAATATTTATTCAGTTATACTCAATTGTTTCTAGATCAAACGATGATTGAAAAAAATATTTTAACTAACTAAACTAACACTAATTAAAAAGACACTAAAATAATATATTAAAAGTCCAGGGCAATCAGGTCCACCAAGCTTACACAATGATTGGCTCTAAGCTAAAGCAATTAAAGTGGTCATGCAACTAGAGTTTGTTAATCTCTCTCAAGTATCAACACTCTCGAAACATGCTTACACAAATACTCACTTTTAGTAATTCAATTGATCAGGTAATTAAAGCAATGTTAATCTCTCTCGAGTATTAACGCTTTCAGAAATCCAATGATGCTCTCGCACTCAAATTCAATTCTGCTAATTGTATGTGTGCCTCTAGTCGTATATCTCTCGATCATACTCCTATTGCATATAATCAATTTATGATATCGGCCGATTACACAAATCAATATTAAAACATATCACTTAGAATTACCACAATCAAACAAATCACTGTAAAATCATGCCAAGATCATAGTGCAAACATGGCTTCCCCTTAAGCCCTAGAACACACTACTCAACAATAATTAAACAATTAAAACAACTAAGACAATCAAAAGACATAATAAAGCTAACAAGAAAAGAGAAGAAAACTATAGATTAAAACCTTTAACCTCCAATGTTGTCACATCCATGGAAGTCATGGCCTCCTCATAAGTCTCTCTAACTAACCCTAATTCTAATCTAATAGTGTACAATCATAAAACTATTCCTCTAGCTCTAATAATATATATTCTTTTAATATTTAAAACTAATATATAAATAAAACTCCAAAACCAAGTAGGATTTAGTCTCAAAATTCGCAGCTTTCTGTTCTGTCCAGTTTTCGGGCCTTTACAGTTGGACTTTGCTTCTTGGACCACTTCTGAATTAAAGAGAATTTCAAGGGCTTCGCGTGGGCTATAAGATCGTCCAATTCCGACACCCGGAACAGGGTTTAGGGTTTAGGGGTTTCGGGGTTTAGGGTTTCGGGGTTTAGGGTTTCGGGGTTTGGGGTTTCGGGGTTAGGGTTTCGGGTTTAGGGTTTCGGGGTTAGGGGTTTAGGGGTTTAGGGGTTTAGGGGGTTCGGGTTTAGGGTTTAGGGTTTGGGGTTTGGGGTTTGGGGTTTGGGGTTTGGGGTTTGGGGTTTGGGGTTTTGGGGTTTTCGGGTTTAGGGTTAGGGGGTTAGGGGGTTAGGGGGTTAGGGGTTTAGGGGTTTAGGGGTTAGGGGTTTAGGGGTTAGGGGTTAGGGGTTAGGGGTTAGGGTTTATTGTTTAGGGTTTAGGGTTTAGGGGTTAGGGGTTAGGGGTTAGGGGTTAGGGGTTGGGGTTGGGTTTCGGGGTTGGGGTTGGGTTTCGGGGTTAGGGGTTTGGGGTTAGGGGTTCGGGGTTCGGGGTTCGGGGTTCGGGGTTCGGGGTTCGGGGTTCGGGGTCGGGGTTCGGGGGTCGGGGTTCGGGGGTCGGGGGTCGGGGGTCGGGGGTTGGGGGGGTTCGGGGTTCGGGGTTCGGGGTTCGGGGTTCGGGGTTCGGGGTTCGGGGTTCGGGGTTCGGGTTTAGGGTTGCGGGTTGCGGGTTGGGGGTTGGGGGTTCGGGGTTGGGGGTTCGGGGTTGGGGGTTCGGGGTTCGGGGTTGCGGGTTGGGGGTTCGGGGTTGGGGGTTTGGGGGTTGGGGGTTGGGGGTTGGGGTTGGGGGTTGGGGGTTCGGGTTGAGGGTTGAGGGTTGAGGGTTGCGGGTTAGGGTTGCGGGGTTAGGGGTGCGGGGTTAGGGGTTAGGGGTTTCGGGTTTAGGGGTTTGGGGTTTGGGGTTTGGGGTTTGGGGTTTGGGGTTTGGGGTTTCGGGTTTGGGGTTTCGGGTTTCGGGTTTCGGGTTTCGGGTTTCGGGTTTCGGGTTTCGGGTTTAGGGTTTCGGGTTTCGGGTTTCGGGTTTGGGGTTTAGGGTTTAGGGTTTAGCGAATTCATTTTATGTATATATTAATACCCAGGTAAATGACTATATATTGACATACCATTGATTCTTCTGATGTTTTTGAATTTAGTATTTAGTACACATTGGTAGGGCTCTGGTTCTTTGCTGAAATATCCATGGCTGACATTTTTAAAACCTCTATCTGCAAAGAAGTCTATGAAACATGCACCATTGATTCAGATAACTTTTCCAGGTTACGGGTGATAAGAGCATGAAGTTCTTGGCCAGCCCAAATCGGGCATACAAGCATGCTTGTGATGATACAATAGAGGCTCCAAGGGTAACTGTTAGTAGCCTGTGGTGAGCCATTTCAAATAACTGACAACACGGTAGCCAGAGATGAGACAAGGCAGAAAGTGAGAATGAAGACCATAGCACCATAATCGAACCGTGCTTAACTGTAGGAATGAATCGAGAAAAGGTGGCTGCTGCAGCTGCAAGAAAATTTATGCAGCTTACTCGGGGAAGTTGCGCTAATCTGCTATAATCTAGATATATGAATGAACTCACTAATGTATGAACCATGAAGAAACAATTACAAATAGAAATACCTAGAAGGAAAACCGATATTCAAGAACTAAGGTTCGATTTCTTCACCACATTGTATTGCCATCCAGTGAACACCAAAGCCAAGAACCCTGCTACAAGAGTTCCGGCTGCTCTGTTAACACATTTAATAAAGTGTTCACCTACATAATTAATATGATATTCCTTAAGTTATTCCAAAACACACTTAAGAAAGTTGAATAGAATGAAAAGGATACCAAATAGTTACCAATACGTATTCGAAAACTACCACAACAGTCATAACTGCCCACATAGCATCATCCGCGACACCTTCGTATAAATCCTCATGTAATAAAGAGTGAAACTAGAGAAAGAGCTGTTCACTGGAGGCAGTGGATAATTTTTTAGGATCATTAACTCCTATGTTCCAAGCCTTCAACAAAATGTTGATAGCTGATTATAAATCCCCGCACCTAAACGTGCATCCATCTAAACAATCTCATCTTGGCCCTAATTCTTCTTCTTGCACTATATTTCCATCCACCGTTCCATCAGGCGCATGTACTCTCCACTCAATGTGGTGTGAAGCTCTTGACCATTAGTCATCTTTGGAGAATCAGCACAAGAAAAGATAATTAGTGGGGAGTTGAATTGAACTCTTGTTAGAAGAATCACAAAAAATGAAGCTGGCAAAGGAGTAGGGAGGGAGTTGATGTTTAGGTAGCTGGTTATAGGAGTTTATTTATATTATAATAATATAATAAATAATAATATGGAAGTGAAAGGTGCTTTTACTTTTTTATTCAAGCAACTATTGTTTTAAAACCGTAGGGTAGGTACACATAATTTTATGAACAAAAAAATAAGACAAGAATTATATTACCCTAAAGATAAATAAGCGAGACTGAATAATTATTTTACTTTTACAATTTTCTTAAAATAAAATTTTAGTAATATGTAAACAAACAAAATCCAATGTTCCATATTTTTTATATAATGTTGATTGCGAATTATCTTAATGAAAGTAAGTATGTTTTATTCAAAAATAAATAATTTATTAAATTTATTTTTACTATTATATTTCTAAAATTTCATAAATTAATTATAATATAAAATTATCTAAACTGATAATTTAAATCGTGAATAAGTCATGAGTTGAAATAGACAAATAAGCTCCGAGCAATTCTGAACCATAATCTTTTCAATGTTCTGTGTGGCCAAATCTTGAATGATGCCACCAAATCAGGAGTTGAAACCCAAGACCCGCTAAGATGTATCAGCACTGCACACTTTGTTGCATATAAATCTTTTTGTCTATTACTTGTTATGTAAAGAATTTAAACTAGAAGCGCCACCACAAATCCCCTCATAAACTATGCAGTTGTTAGTTAAGGTTTGTGTATTTTATAAACTTGTAACAATTCCCTGCACCGAATGCTAGTAGTGTTTATCTTTTACTTCATGCTTTGAATGATTAATATATTGCTTTGAATGACTATGTAATTAACAAATTGTCTTTATATAATACTTATAATTATAAATTATAATATATTTCTTTCTTTCCTTTTTTCACAATTTCACTACTTAATTATGAATCATCCCATATAAAACTTGATTATCAGGCTTGCGAGTGAATCACTGCCGGTGTTTCTGCTAAAGTGAAACCTAAGTTAGGCACTAGGTGTAAAATAGAAGAGTGACCTAATTAATCCACATATATATGTTGAGCTAATGCGATTAGCCTAATAGATAGAATCTGATTGTACGGGAAGGCTGTCTATATAAGAAACCAAGAAGTAGTGGCTCGGGATTCTTTTTAATGCAAGAGAGGCATTTTAGTTAGTTTATAAACCAATCAGGCAAGCATTAGTTTAGATGTTTCTTATTAAAAAATAATGACATGCCAAACTTCTCATACTTTGTGTTTACGTAATTTTTTTAAAAATAAACTAAAATAGTTACATGCGATCTCACCTTTTCAGTGAATATTTCACGTAATTTGTCTCTCATGGGATTATAGTGTGATGTGTTATTTATAACTAACGCGAAAGCGCACGGTGTCTATTGTAGTGTAGACTGGCATGCGGTCGTCCGTCCAAGGAGACAGATGCATCAATATTTATTCAGTTATACTCATGTTTCTAGATCAAACGATGATTGAAAAAAATTTTAACTAACTAAACTAACACTAATTAAAAAGACACTAAAATAATATATTAAAAGTCCAGGGCAATCAGGTACCAAGCTTACACAATGATTGGCTCTAAGCTAAAGCAATTAAAGTGGTCATGCAACTAGAGTTTGTTAATCTCTCCAAGTATCAACACTCTCGAAACATGCACACAATACTCACTTTTAGTAATTCAATTGATCAGGTAATTAAAGCAATGTTAATCTCTCTCGAGTATTAACGCTTTCAGAAATCCAATGATGCTCTCGCACTCAAATTCAATTCTGCTAATTGTATGTGTGCCTTAGTCGTATACTCTCGATCATACTCCTATGCATATAATCAATTTATGATATCGGCCGATTACACAAATCAATATTAAAACATATCACTTAGAATTACCACAATCAAACAAATCACTGTAAAATCATGCCAAGATCATAGTGCAAACATGGCTTCCCCTTAAGCCCTAGAACACACTACTCAACAATAATTAAACAATAAAACAACTAAGACATCAAAAGACATAATAAAGCTAACAAGAAAAGAGAAGAAAACTATAGATTAAAACCTTTAACCTCCAATGTGGTCACATCCATGGAATTCAGGCCTCCTCATAAGTCTCTCTAACTAACCCTAATCTAATCTAATAGTGTACAATCATAAAACTATTCCTCTAGCCTAATAATATATATTCTTTAATATTTAAAACTAATTATAAATAAAACTCCAAAACAAGTAGGATTTAGTTCAAAATTCGAAGCTTTCTGTTCGTCCAGTTTTCGGGCCTTTAACAGTTGGACTTTGCTTCTTGGACCACTTCTGAATTAAAGAGAATTTCAAGGGCTCGCGTGGGCTTATAGATCGTCCAATTCCGACACCGAACAGGGTTTAGGGTTTAGGGGTTTCGGGTTTAGGGTTTCGGGGTTTAGGGTTTGGGGTTTTGGGGTTTCGGGGTTAGGGTTTCGGGTTTAGGGTTTTCGGGGTTAGGGGTTTAGGGGTTTAGGGGTTAGGGGGTTCGGGTTTAGGGTTTAGGGTTTGGGGTTTGGGGTTTGGGTTTGGGGTTTGGGGTTTGGGGTTGGGGGGTTGGGGGTTTCGGTTTAGGGTTAGGGGGTTAGGGGGTAGGGGGTTAGGGGTTTAGGGTT